>NC_079566.1:12399845-12699845 GCF_015846415.1 Triplophysa dalaica | reverse complement strand
TGCAGGACTTCTGCTGTTTGGGATTCATCTCGCCTTTGCTGGTAGGTAATACAGGTTTCAATTGATAGAGAAACTTAAAAGGAACCATAGGTATAGTGTCACATAAAATCTGCTTATTCAACAACGCAATCCGGCATAAGGAGCATAATATCCTACAAACATATTTTCAGACCCATCTATAATTCATATTTACCAATCTATATTGGATTTACTCACTTTATACCATCATATAGCAAATAAAGTAGGCCAATATTCAATGTCCTCAGGCTTTATTTCTACATAAATATTCTGTACTGTACAGTATAGCTAGTGTTGTATACAGTATTTCCAGTTTTCACACATTGTACATCCAACCTACACGCCAGAAGATGATACTAGACCTGGTTGTACAGTATGTCTTTAGGACTTTGAGTAGTTTGTTTATTTTTTTGTAACTATAAGGTTTTTCTTTTACATTATGCTGCATAAACTCTACTGTCAGTGGATTGCCATACAATTGAAAAATCTCCAAAATCTTTAATAATGTTATATGATACTTTTTTCTAAGTAATTTTACCTATATTTTCAACATTTGTGTTAACAGGAACACGCTCTCTGCAATACTTCTGCACAGTGGTATACGGAGACATTAACCTCCCAGCGCTAACAGTTGTTGGGATGGTCGATGGTCAGCAGTTCATGTACTTTGACAGCAACACAAATAAAGCTGTGCCAAAGACAGAGTGGATGAGACACTTTGAAGGAGCAGATTACTGGGACAAAGATAGTCAGGTTGTCATCGATCGCTATAATGAACACAAAACCATCATGGAAACAATAATGAATTATTACAACCAGTCCATGTCAAAAGGTACAGTATATTGACAGATATCAACCAACAAACAGACAAATTTGTGGTGGTGATGATTTGGGGGATCTCTCTGATGTTACATGCTCAAATGCAATAGTATGCTCATAGTATATTCTGATCTCTATACAGCGACTAAGGCAAAACTGAATCAATCTGAACTGGAGAACAAAATGACAGCAAATAGCTGTCACAGAACTAGTGGTGGGCATAGATTAATTTTTTTAATCTAGATTAATCTAGATTAATTCCAAGATTAATCTAGATTAAAATGGCTCATTTGAATTCTGCCGAAGGCATTCAGAATATGTGTGCTACCCAAATAATGACTAAAAGTAAGTCTTTGAGAACGGGTTTCTCAAGCCAGGTGGCGCATTAGACCAGGGGCTCATCTCCTCTTTCCAAAATGCATCACAAACTGCTTGAGAAAGCTGTTCTACTATGATAATTGGTGATGGAAATTAAATTATGTTCAATAAGATGAACTTGTGTTTACTTCCGCATTAGCTAAGGGATGATTTGCGTTTAGGTGGTACTTGAGACTGGAAGAGCTCCTACAGTACATTTACATTTAGTCATTTAGCAGACGCTTTTATCCAAAGCGACTTACAAAGAGTGAGGGAGCAACAAGCGATATGTCATACAGGAGCCATAATACATTAGATCTCAATACAAAGTTACTGGTTTCAACTAAAGCTAGACCACTACCTGTTGAGAGAAAGTGTTTTTTTTTAAACCAATTCCGCATTGCACAAGGTGCAAACAACCTTAGTCTTGTCGATGTTTCTATTGGGAAGCTTCTTAAAAATTAATATTCCCTGAAGCAAACCCGGCGGCTTCATAGCTGCATCCATGTTAGCACGTCATGTTTGATGCAGTAATTTCACAGTAACGTTATGTTGTGTTCAGACCAAACGCGAATGGCGTCTCAAGCGCGAGTGATTTATATGTTAATGCAAAGAGCCAATAGACCTACTTGCTGCGCGAATCGCGCGAAGAAGCCCTGGTTATGAGATGATGAGGCGGCGCTAAGGACGCGAATGAAGCCCTGGTTATGAGATGATGAGGCGGCGCGAATGACGCGAATGACGCGAATCACGCGAGTTGAAAAATACATCCGCGCTAAAATATCAAGGTGAAAGTCATCATAGCTTGCGTAGTATAGACCCAGCTCCCAACCCAACTTTGAGAATAGATTAACGGCCACATTTTTTTTATCGCGCGATAAGAGTCTCACTAACGCCGTTAACGGCCCACCACTACACAGAACATAAAGATATAACTGAAGCGTAGGAAGGAAAGGGTTTACAAAAATGCTTTATTAATATGTGAACACAAATCAGAACCCATGATGGGGAAAAACAAAAAATTATGTAGACTAACCAAAAGAAACGCTTGAGGGGGGAAAACAAACCGAAGGTTGCTGCAGATTATAAATACGCGTGGCACGAACGCGTCATCAGGCTAACTTTGTCTGAAAGGACGTCCGGTTACGCCTACAGTGCGGGATCTCGTTCCCACTTTTTTAGGGAAAAGGATTTCAGCCAAGAAACCCAAGACGTTCCCTATCAAAAGCTACACTCGATGCTGCGTTTCAAACGCTATGGGAACGAGAATACCAACGGCGCTGCACTGGAAGCTTGGTGTGTGTGCACAATCCGAGAGGAGGCTCCAGATATGACTCTGGGATGTAGACTCCAGGACACGTGAGCCTGGAGTAGCCTGGACATCCAGACTATAAAATCTGACAAATGTGTGCGAAGAGGACCAGCCCGCTGCATCACACACTTGCTGCAAGGGGACACCTCTTACTAAAGCCATAGAAGATGAAACCCCCCTTGTTGAACGAGCTCTGACTCCTAGAGGTGAAGCTTGACCGTGCGCCTCATAGGCCAGAGCAATAGCATCCCTCTCCCAATCTGAAATTGCATGCTTGGTGGCAGCCTACACTTTGTTGCGACCCCCATAGCATATGAAAAGCTGCTCCGATTTACGCCACTGGCTAGTGCGATGGACGTAAGTTTGAAGAACACGTACTGGACACAGTAGGTGTAATCGTTCCTGTTCCGACATTGTGAATGGCAGAACAACCGGATGCACAGTGGAGAACGGAACCGTTTTTTTTTTAAATGACGAGATAACTCGTCAATGGTGGTGCAAGAGTTAAGAGAGGTGATTACAATTAGAATTTTTTTTTAAAGGGTCAGAAGCCTGACAGGCGCCAAGGTTGGAAAGGGGCACTAACCAGACCCTCGAGCACTATCGCTAAGTCCCATGAAGGGCATCAGCCGCCTGGCTCCAAGAATAAAGCAACAACTAAAGGGTGTTTTCCCACAGAAACCCCATCAATCAGGGCTGTGGCAGGCCGAAATGGCTTGTCCCTGAGGACAGTTTCTCTCGCAGAAACTCCAACACTGAAACAGTCTGGCAGTGAATTGGGTCTGCATAGTGTGCCATGCACCATCTGCCAAAAACGCTCCATCTAAGGGCGTAGCTCCTTCTAGTGGAGGGAGTCCTAGCACTAAGAATAGTTTATAGTAGATCAGATGGAAGCTCTGCATCTCTCAGCTGGTGCACTTCAGGGGCCAGCCATGGAGGTTCCAGAGCTCGGGACAGGGATGAAACACTGTCCCCTGTGGCTGATACAAAAGATCTCTCCTGACTGGGATCGCCCATGGCAAGTTGTCGAGTATGGATACTAGGTTCGAGAACCAGATTCTGGTTGATCAACGGGGAGCTATCAATAAGAGGCGAGACCCCTGTTGAAGGACCTTCGCCAGGACTCCCGGGAGCAGAGCTATCGGAGGAAATGGTTAAAGACGCAGTCTGGACCCAGACCCAGGGGAGGTGGATGAATCAGAGAGAAGTGGAGGGGACATTGTGCTGTCTCCTGTCTAGCAAAGAGGTCCACCTCTGCTTCATAAAATCTTTCCCAGATTTGTTTGTCTATCTCGGTGTGGAGTTTCCTCATGGTACGAACGCCTCCTCAAGGCGAGATTGGGCATCAACGAGGAACGCTGGTCCCTGACCCTGCTGCCGGTGAGTTTCAGCCACAGGTGTCTCTCCGTGGTGACCAGTGAAGCCATTGAACGGCCGAAGGCACGGGCCGTCTGCTTGGTAGCACAGAGAGACAAGTCTGTGGCTCTGCGTAGCTCTGAAAACGCCGTCTCATCAATCACCCCGCCTGTACTCACATCATCCAGTAGGTCAGCCTGGTACGCCTGCAGAACCACCATGGTGTGCAGGGTAGCACCAGCCTGACCCACTGCCAGAAAAGCAGGTAAGTCTGCAAGGCTTGATGGGGACAGAGGGCTTTTTAAGTGACGATGATGTCCCAGGGGAGAGATGGCTCGCAAGGGTTTCTTCCACCCGGGGCATCATTGTATACCCATGGTCTTGTGCAAATGATGTTCGAATAAATCGACATGTATGGCATGAACATATGGGAGGAATGAGTTCTCTGCCACGACCGAAAAAACTTGTCGTGGAGATCCTCGAAAATGGGGAGGGCCCGACTTTTGGGCTTGTCCCCTCGGTCACCCAACAGGTATCTGTCGTCTAGCTTTGAGCATTTGGGTGTCTCTTTTTCCTGCGGCCAGTCGAGCTTGAGACGGTCGACCACATTTGTCACCGCCCCGAGAAGCTTGTGAGAGAAACACCCGAGGCGGTGCACTCTAACCCCACAGAATTAAGGGATGTTTCTTCCCTGCCCGGTCAGAAGAAGTGCCTGGACATGCTTCGGCAGCAGACGCGAGGTCGTCGTTGCTTGGCGAGTGCAAAGGGGAAACGGCATCCGTCTCCCATGCCTTCGCTAAATCCAACCGGCGAACCTCAGTATGAGGTAGAGGTGGCTCTGTCTTTCTTTAAGAAAGAAAGCCCAGCACGGAGAACCTGGATGACAAGTGCATCACAGAGTTCGCACTCTCCCTCTAGCCCCAGGGTGGCATGTTCAGCCCCCAAACATTCAAAGCAGAATTCACGTCGATGAACGGAGAGGAACCTCTCACAAGGAGAAACACATCTCCTCTCTGAATCAGACATGACTTATATCAGGTTATATAAGGCTAAGTCACAGTGCTTAGACATCATAAGTCTAGATATTGTGGTTTCTCTCATATTCAAACTCTGAACTACTTAAATATTTCCCAAGTAATAGACACACATTCAACTCAAAGCGGTCCTTGAAGATAAAGAAACCTGAAGATGCGTTCACGCCACTCGTATTAATAACGTGTAGGTGCTGGTGTAATTAGCCACGTCCCCTGCCAAGGTTAATTAAAGCAACAAAAAAATCTGTGTTTGACACATGTGCTTCACAACTGGTCGAACAAAGACTGTTCTCCCATAGCGTTTGAAATGCAGCATCCAGTGGAGCTTTTGATAGGGCAACATTTTTAAGTTTGCTTATAGGCCACATAGAGGGGTAAAAGATTTTTTTTTAATTTACTTGCTCAACAATAAACAGGGAATGGGTCTTATGCTAGACTTTTATTTGTTGGTTTTTCCTCTGCTTTTACACAATTGAACACCATGCTCCAACTTAGCATTTTAGAACTCCACAGGGTCCCAAGAAGGATATGTGCTTTCACCCGTATTATTTATTCTCTACACAAAAATGTGTCAAGATGGGAAAATTGATAAATTTTCAAGTATGCTGGCGACACTGTTAGTCAGCTCCAGCCATGGCGGATTCTAAAACATTTCATGTTGATTACTTTTCTTAGATATTCACACCTTTCAGATGATGTACGGCTGTGAGCTGGATGATGATGGGACCACTCAAGGAGACTTGCAGTATGGTTATAATGGAGAAGACTTCATCAGTTTTGATAGAAAGACACACAAGTGGACTGCTGGAGAAATGCATCCTGAAGCTGTCAATATCATGAACCAATGGGATACTGGTGGAAGTAAAACAAAATACTGGAAAGCATACCTGGAGAGCATGTGCTTTCAGCGAATAAACAAGTTTATGAGCTACGGCAAAGACACTCTGGACAGAAAAGGTACAAATATCAGATTCTTTGCAGGCAATGGAAGAATAAACACCTAGAAGTTTAATCTTTTGATTTAGTTCTCAGTGAGATTTTGTAAAACTCTACTAATGAAAATTTTAGTGTGAGTAAATTCAGTACATAATAAATGCTTTGAAAACAACATTGTGTCTTTATTTTTTCAATGTATTTATGTCACTTCAATGTCACTAAAAAATTATGTTAGATTTTTTAGTAGATTAACTTAAACCCAAAATAATGAATTTCTTTTCTACTTATATTTGCGCCTGAGGTGTCTCTACTGCAGAAGAACTCCTCGTCTCCAGTTATCTGTCACGCTACAGGTTTTTACCCCAAAAACATCACAATGACCTGGAAGAAAAACAGTGAGGATCATTATGAAGATGTGGAGGTCAGTGAAACCTTACCAAACGAAGATGGAACGTTCCAGAAGAGCATCAGTCTCTCAGTGAAGTCTGAGGAGTGGAAGAAGAATCCAGATGTCTACAGATGTGTGATTCAACATGTGGGAGCAGAGAAAGACATTGTTGTCACTCTCAATGAGAACAACATCAAGTGTAACTCAGGTATGTGTACGATACACAAGAGTTTTTTCTTAATATGGCAGATATTATAGGAGGTGTATTTCATTGTCTGCCCGAATAAATCAACAAGTTTTCTCTGTTAATGTCAGTAATTATTTGTTATTTCCATCATGTTAATATAGAGCTTCACATTACTGTATTATTCAGTGTTTAAATTGAGATGTATTATTCTGGTTTATTGCAGCTTCTGACAACATCATTGTGAAATGTTTGGTGTCCATAACCGTTGTTTTATGTGTGGTGGCTCTCACTGTCTTGGCTGTTACAAAGAGGCACATTGTGTGCAGAAAGTGCAGAGATCTTCAGCACACAAATGGTGAATTATATTTTATAAGTATGACTGCATTGTTCTAAATTACTGTGTATAATTCTGATCATTATTAAATCAATTTATATATTTTTATTTTTACAGGCTATGTGAGGGGCAATAGTAAGTATTCTTTTCTTTGACACAGAAATAAGTTCGAGCCCTTGTGTATTTTTTTGCCTTTATAAGTGTCTCACAATACTACGTCCTGTTTTATTTTATAGCCACAGATGCTGTATTAGAAATGAATAGTTGAACCACAGTTTACAGTGAATTTAAATCTGATCCTAGTTCTGAGAGGATCAGTCAGTGAAATCTAACAACAAGGTTTCGAATTGCAACCAACAGCTCACTCCACCACTCCATCTCAAAGCACTATGACGGCTGACACAACATGGTGAATTACATGCAAGGGACCTGCTATGTATGGAGATAAAAATAGCTAATATTTTCAAAAGTTATAGCATGCTTCTAAAATTATAATCCCATCCTCAATGCGATTCACTGTCCAAACCCATGCCTCCTCCAAACACATGCATGTATACGTAAATCCGTGTAACGAATTAGAAACTAAATCCATTAAATTCTACTAGAAGCATGTACATTCCTGTCCAAAAAAAAGATAGCAACCATGATATTGGTTTCAGACCCTTTGTCTGCCGGAGCTGTCTCCGTTGTGTAAATGCTGAACCGATGTTAAGTTGAGTTTTTCCCTCTTTCATGATGCAGTGTTTTTTCGTAACTCCTGAAAAACTGACTTTTTCGTTTTGTGGATTTATTTGTTGTCGGTTCAGTGATAAAATTTGATTGTTTCGCCATTCTCCCTACATTGAGACAGCGGACGTGAGCATGCTGATGACATATGATGTCTGCATGAACAGGGTGCGCAGTGTTATGCAAAATAAGTTTGTTGAAAATGTACATATGACCAGTGACAATGCTCGGCCAGAACCTTTTTATTGGGCAAAGTTTTTTAGCCCAACACCTTCACAGACAATATAATAAAACCACCATACTTCTTGATTGCTCTCAGAATGTAAAGAGATTTCCAACCAACATGACAATACATTATAAAACGGTCAGTTCTTGTCCTTGATTCTGATTGGCTGAGCGGAGTTCTAAGCCGTTATAAAATACCCCGATATTTAACGGCTGACCGCACCACATAGCCTAATTATCTTTTTACTTACTTTATTTAATGAAACCTTGCTAAGCATATCGAGTAACTTTTATAAAAGCAATAAGCCCCGCGAAGCCGTGGGTTACAGTGCATTTTACAACAGCTAAGGGGGTTTAGGCACGACGCGACAACGGCCCTTAGCTGTTATAAAATGCACTGTAACCCACGGCTTCTTGGGGCTTATTGCTTTAACATATAACTAACATGATACCACATTGTAATAATTGTTTTTTTGTTTGTTTTTTAGTAACTTCAGTTCCTAGAAGGTTTTACAGACAACACGTTACGTTAATTTAGGTTCCAGAAACTTGTTTTATTTCCAGATGTCGGATTAGTTGTTGTTCTTATTGAAAAGGGTCTCTCTTTCTGGAATCTACCACCAAGGGGTGACTGTACCGCGAAAACTAATCTTTAAGCTTTTGTTAGTCACGGGTAATGATAAAAATGCCAGAGAACATAAAATGAATGCATCAAAAACTAAATAATGTCATTAAAGCAGTCATGTGATCAGCTTCTTTGTTGATGGTTTATTTACATATTTACATTTAAATATCCGTACTGAAAATAAACTCTGTAAAACCTGTCTGAAAACATATAGTTGCAAAGTCTTTCTGACCTGACCTGAGTATTTTGTTTTCTTTTCAGTAAAATAATATATGGATACATTTTAAGAAAGTATGCTATGTAACTAGTCAAGTTCAGACATTTTCAGAAAAAATCTGTAATATGCTGCTCTATAAAATATATTTGTATAAAGTAGCTGCTTGTTTAGTTGAAATCCCATACAATTATAACATAAGCTAATAGAATATCGTGGGGAAAATAATTTGGCCTCTTAAACAATATTGCAGGGACCACACAAAGGAAAGTTATAGTAGAGCTATTGCTGTCAAAACTTAACAATTATTTATATTCCATATGTACCTGCATGATGACGTCATGCTGTAATGTACAACAAATCAACTTTGTACAACACACTTCTATGCATATCTGACACAAAACAAATGTGGTGTCATCAAAAGAACAGTTGGAGATGCATATGGCTTTCAATCGTAACATTTTACCCATGAAGAATATCAGATACCACCATCTTAACATTTTTTCTTTATATTGTGAACTACAATGACAGTAGGCAAATCTGTTCTGGGAGAACCCACACAAATGCACCTTCCAAATCAGCCAACAGGCTTCACACAAGCAGTCAAGATAAACCGCTTTTACTGTAACATCTTTGTTTGTTTGTATGTATGCTTTGACTTTTTTGTGGATGCACTATACACGCTTGTTTTACAGGCCTGCAGCTCTACCTGAGATCTCATCCGATAAACTTCAAATCGATTGGGGTGATATTTATATGAATAAAAGGTGAATTTTTGGTGGTATGATTGTATAACTTAACCTTTGTAATAAACTAATTGGCCTTAAAATAATTGATTTACACACATTTGATAACCCCAATAATTTTGTCACAATAGCCACGCCCACGTATCTGATTCTAAACGCCAAGGATTTAGTGAAATCCGATAGCTTTCGGGATTTCTAGACTCAAGCTCTGAAATGTGACCACTACTTGCGGGTAGTTAAAAGAGACCAATTTCACCATAATACGATTTGGGACGAACTAGCCATAATTTAAAATACTGTCAGATCGAATGCGAATTGGGCTTGTGTTTAAATCTCCGTTATGAACTCAAATTCGAATTATGAAAAGGTAAACACACCTTAAACTGTAGGTAAGTTAGCCTTTAGTCAGGTTCATTACAGGTGACGATGAAAACAAGCGAAAACCTTCACCAAATTTGACAGAATCATTTCGGAAGAATATCGTGTGAAGGAAACAAGCTATTCGTGCTGCTTCTGTGTATTCTCGCCTTTGCTGGTATGTATAGAGTTGAACGGTGTACCTGTGCTACGGTAGCATCGCGATGCTAAAGCCTCAAAATACCTGCGATGCTTCTCTACTTTTGTAACGGTAGCATCGTAGTACCGTAGATAATGTTGCATATGCGCATTAATATTCATTTGAACACTTACATCTGCCTTTTTGCGGTGTTTATCTCCTAAATGAATGTGTGTTTTGAATGACTCGGAAGAGATATTGATTCAAATAAGCGTTTTGAACGAGTTGCTTAAATGATTCACTTACTACTGGCCGTCTTAGTTCTGCATTTAATGTAAGCCTAATATTTCCATTTAGAAAGACAAAATTCAATGAAATCTGTCCCACGTTTGAATTAGTTCCCATGTGAAAAATGATCTAGTGTAGGCTACTTAAGTTTTTACTACAATAAACTACTAAAACTCATAGATACTAGTGTTTTTGAGTTTTACCATAGTAAATATTTAAGTATACTACAGTGTTTTTTTGTGTGCAGTGGAATTTATCCAATTCCTACAGTTAATACAACAACATATTCTAGTGCAAAGTATAATACCGTTTAATATAGTAAATGCAAAATGTTTAATCTAAATCTGTGTTTTTTATGTATAGATTTGAATTATGAACATGTCACTGCATCGTAGCTAGTAAAGTATTGTAAGACATGTTTATGGTATTGTGACAACCCAACGTTACTATGGGTTTAGGGATAACTAGTCTGTTATGAATATCGGTTTAAAACATGGTCTGGCTATGTTGAAGTTAAACGTTTTGATGGTGTGACATTTTGGATTAAGAGTGACTTCTTTTATTTTTAGATAACGGTCAGGCTTTGGTTTCACTTTTGGGACATTTGGTTCTGTGTGTTAAACTGGGTCTAAAACCACTATATTTTAATTAAGTAAAGCTAAGCACTACAGAACTGTACAATGTTGTATCTTGTATTTACATATAAGCAGTGAAAGAATCAGAATATGTGACTAAAACATTAAGTTGTCAGCAGGGATGTAACAATATCAAAAGCTCACCGTACGATATTTGATGCGATATTTAAAATGACAAATGATGACAGGAAACGTTCCATAAGCATCATCTTTGCTTAATCCTCTAATCATAACTGTTGCTTGAGCTATAGTATGAGATGGGTCAAATCACCTATTGACAGGACTGACCTTGCCAAAGATAACATCTAATATTTGTTCTAATTTTCTCTATGATAGGCCGCGAAGACCTATCGTTTCTTACCGTCATGTGTCCTAGATAATATTTAAACGATTTTGTTATTGCGATAACATGATATCGATAATATCGTAACATCCTTATTTGTCAGTAAAAGTCCAAGTACATTCATGTACATAAGTGTACTGTAAATAAGAGATTATTGATGGAACTGTTTATATTGTTCAGCCATATAGTATTTTGTTGAATATTATATTAAAAATAAAGTTTTACATAAACATCGATAGATCACTATAGCAAAAGTATGTATAACAATATTTTTGTTAGAATTATTTTATTGTTAGGAAAATTTACATTCTTACTCTTATTCTTAAAATTGACTATGTCTGTCCACAGGAATGCACTTTTTCAATATTTCTATACTGTTTTATGTTCTCCAACATAAAGAACAAAATAGAATAAAATGCGTTCTGCAGGACTTCTGCTGTTTGGGATTCATCTCGCCTTTGCTGGTAGGTAATACAGGTTTCAATTGATAGAGAAACTTAAAAGCAACCATAGGTCTAGTGTCACTGTGTTGCTTGTGTTTCATATTTACAGATCTATTTTGGATTTACTCACTTAATACCATCATATAGCAAATAGAGAACTCCAATATTCAATGTCCTCAGGCTTTATTTTTACATAAATATTCTGTACTGTACAGTATAGCTAGTGTTGTATACAGTGTTTCCAGTTTTCACACATTGTACATCCAACCTACACCCCAGAAGATTATACTAGCCCTGGTTGTACAGTATGTCTTTAGGACTTTGAGTAGTTTGTTTATTTTATTTGTAACTATAAGGTTTTTCTTTTACAATATGCTGCATAAACTCTACTGTCAGTGGATTGCCATACAATTGAAAAATCTGCAAAATCTTTAATAATGTTATATGATACTTATTTCTAAGTAATTTTACCTATATTTTCAACATTTGTGTAAACAGGAACACGCTCTCTGCAATACTTCTGCACTGTGGTATACGGAGACATTAACCTCCCAGCGCTAACAGTTGTTGGGATGGTCGATGGTCAGCAGTTCATGTACTTTGACAGCAACACAAATAAAGCTGTGCCAAAGACAGAGTGGATGACACACTTTGAAGGACCAGATTACTGGGACAGAGATACTCAGGTTGTCATTGATCGCTATAATGAACACAAAACCATCATGGAAACTATAATGAAACATTACAACCAGTCGATGTCAAAAGGTATCAGAAATCAACCAACAAACAAATGTGTGGTGATGGTTTGAAGGATCTCTCTGACACAACATGCTCAAATGCTATAGTTTCCTCATAGTATATTCTGATCTCTATACAGCAAACAACGTGGTACTGTCATGACTCTGTCCAGTGACCTAGAAAACTTGTGACAGGAAGGACAGAGTCCTGACAATAGCCTTGGCTCAGCATGGGGTAGTTTGAAAACTATAACAGGCCTTTAATATTTGTCAGTCATGCAAGTGATTTTGTCAATGTTGATAAACTTAATGATAATCGACACTTTGACAAAGAACAACATTTACAAGTTTGCTTATAGGCCACATAGAGGGGTAAATGAAAGGAAAACAATTGAATTTACTTGCTCAACACTTGAAAAGGAATGGGTCTTATGCTGACTTTGATTGTTGATTTTTCCTCTGCTTTTACAAATTTGAACCCTATGTTCAAACAAGCTTTTAGAACAATTCAAAGTGAGTAATAATCTTATGGGTGGGATTGGTTTGTTTTTTTAACCAATGGGACACTAATGGTAAATGTAAAAAAATCTCTACATGAAAATCTGTCAAGTTGGGAAAATAGAAACTTCTTCAAGTATGCTGGTGACACTGTTAGTCAGCTCCAGCCATGGCAGGTTCTAAAACATTTCATGTTGATTACTTTTCTCAGGCGTTAACACCTTTCAGATGATGTACGGCTGTGAGCTGGATGATGATGGGACCACTCAAGGAGACTTGCAGTATGGTTATAATGGAGATGATTTAATCAGTTTTGATAGAAAGACACACAAGTGGACTGCTGGAGAAATTTATCCTGAAGCTGTCAATATCATGAAACAATGGGATACGGGTGAGGCTAAAACAACATACTGGAAAGCATACCTGGAGAGCATGTGCTTTGAGCGAATAAACAAGTTTGTGAGCCACGGCAAAGACACTCTAGAGAGAAAAGGTACAAATATCAGATTCTTTGATCGTTGAAAAAACTTTACCTTGTTAGAAGGCAATGGAAGAGTATACAGTACATCCAGAATTTAATCTTTACATTTAATTCTCATTGAAATTTATTAAAATTCTGTACTGATGAGTTTTCTAGTATGAAACAATGATTTGGATATGTAAGTACTTGACAATAGGTCTTAAAACCAAATACAGAAATAATGTTATTTTCACTATATTTATGTCACTGAGAAGTAATTGTCATGTAACCCTATGATGATGAATTTCTTTCCTCCCTGTAGTTGCGCCTGAGGTGTCTCTACTGCAGAAGAACTCCTCGTCTCCAGTTATCTGTCACGCTACAGGTTTCTACCCCAAAAACATCACAATGACCTGGAAGAAAAACAGTGAGGATCTTAATGAAGAT
Source organism: Triplophysa dalaica (assembly GCF_015846415.1). NCBI lineage: Eukaryota > Metazoa > Chordata > Actinopteri > Cypriniformes > Nemacheilidae > Triplophysa > Triplophysa dalaica. The sequence continues at coordinate 12,686,221 of NC_079566.1, read as the reverse complement.
GTGGTTAGTAAAACTTTACCAAACGAAGATGGAACGTTCCAGAAGAGCATCAGTCTCTCAGTGAAGTCTGAGGAGTGGAAGAAGAATCCAGATGTCTACAGATGTGTGATTCAACATGTGGGAGCAGAGAAACAGATTGTTGTCACTCTCAATGAAAACAATACCAAGTACAACTCAGGTATGTATACAATACACAAATTTTAATTTTAATATGGCAGATATTATAGGTGTTGTCTTTCATTGTCTGCCCGAATAAATCAACAAGTTTTCTCTGTTAATGTAAGTAATTATTGGTCATTTCCATCATGTTCATACAGAGCTTCACATTACTGTATTATTGAGTGTTTAAATTGAGATGTATTGTTCTGGTTTATTGCAGCTTCTGACAACATCATTGTGAAATGTTTGGCGTCCATCACCGTTGTAGCCGTTGTTGGATGTGTGTTGGCTCTCACTGTCTTGGCTGTTACAAAGAGGCACATTGTGTGCAGAAAGTTCAGAGATCTTCAGAGCACAAATGGTGAATTATGTTTTATAAATATGACTTAATTGTTCTGAATAACTGTGTATAATTCTGATCATTATTAAATCAATTTATATATTTTTATTTTTACAGGCTATGGGAGGGACAATAGTAAGTATTCTTTTCTTTTACACAGAAATAATTTTGTCCTCTTGTGTAATGTTTTGCCTTTAAAAAGGTGTACAGTGTCTCACAGTAATACCTCTTGTTTTATTTTATTGCCACAGAAGCTGCATTAGAAATGAATAAATAAACCACAGCTTTACAGTGAACTTAGATCTGATCCTAGTTCTGAGAGGACCAGTCAGTGAAATCTAGTGGCGATGTTTGTGAACTGCAACCAACGGCTCACTCCACTCCTCCCTTTCAAAGAGGAACAAGGGCTGACACAACGTGACGAATTACAGGCAAGGAAAAAATAGCTCATTCTAAACATAAGGCTCAATATGTAAGGTCTTTATACACCTCTGAAAGCACAGTTATAATTATATTGAATTTCTTTCAACGGATAAAAAAATGAAACCCTGGTCCTTAAAAGCAAACTGTGTGTGTTTTTGCAATAAAAGTCTTAAAATGATAATTGTGAACACTACAGGGATTATTTAGTATGCTCGGCACATTTTATTCTATAATCACTACATCTCCTGCCTCCTCTTCATCTCTGTATCTGCCTCGTGTCTGAGAAAAAATATCTTTATGTGCTCAAAGCATGTTTAAAAATATTAATAATTCTTTATAGCACTAAAGCCGAACATACAAAGAGCTTAAAGAAAAATGAAAACTAGCCCATAATTTCTCAATAAATTGAATCCAAATTTCCTTACCGTCATGACATCCTGAGTATATGACTGACTTGCTTTTGCAGAATACACTCTTGAGTTATGATGAAATGCTGGCTGTCTTTGTAATGCAATAATATGTAAAATCTCAACGTTGAATCTCTTACATGTCTCAGAACCAAAAGGGTGGTATTATACTCGTGTTTCGGAGTTTCAAAAATGCATCACAAACCTTGGAAAAGTGATGATTTTATTTGACAGAAAAAAGGAAGTGATACAGATAAGATGGCATGATAGTGAGTAAATTCTGGGATACATTTAATTTTTGGATTAAATATTTATTTAAAAGTATGTTGATGTAGTACTTGATGTTTCTGAGACAATCAAGTGCCAAAAAAAGGGGAAACCATTTCAGTTGGATCTCATCTTTAGCGCTAAAGTTTACTGTGTAAATGTAAATATTCAATGCTATTTTTTTACTTGTATTACTTACTTTTCTTATTATTAAGAAGGTCTGTCTTCAGTGTGTCTACCATTAGGGGTTTTAGTATGATAAAAATGTCAGAATACGATATGTAAAATGAATGCATCAAAAAGTAATAATGTCAAAGTAATGTGATCAGATTCTCTGTTGATGGTTTATTTACATTTATTTATTTATAGTAAAAAACTGTGTAAAACCTGTCCGAAAACATGTAGTTGCAAATTAGAGCGTCTCCCTCACCTGACATAAGTGTTTTGTTTTCTGTTTAGTAAAATAATAAATGGATACATTCTATGAAAGTATGTCTCAAATGTATACAAACATTTATTGTTAAAAGTAAGCTCACTTTTACTACAAAGCCTGATGACTTAATTGTATTTTAAACTGCACTGATAACCAACATGATAACATCTAACAACTCTGAAGAACTTTTCATTTTTTAGGCTTTTGTTTTTTTAAGATATTGCAGAATCTGAGCAACTGCGCTACTCTGAAGACGTTAGATTGGTAGCAAACAAACACACTTTTGCCGTCGAACTGATGTATAAATCCAATATCGCTAACTGTAAACTGTATCTCACAGTACTTCCTCCTGTATTGTTTTATAGCAACAGATGCTGCATTAGAAATGCATAGATGAACCACAGCTTACAGTGAATTTAGATCTGATCCTGAGGACCAGTCAGTGAAATCTAGCGGCAAGGTTGCGAAATGCAACCATCTGTTCACTCCACCTCTCCATCTCGAAGCACTACGACACACAACATGACGAATGACATGCAAGGGGGCTTCTATCTTCAGTATGAAGCGTTTTTCCTGCATAGAGAAATTGGAGGCGGCCGCCTCTCGCCAAAGTTATGTATGTAGTCTTCACAAGAAATGCAGATTGCATTTAACAGACTGTCATTTGTAACTGCAGTTGCGACATTACGCCACAGTGGGGGCGCTGTTTCGTTATCAGCACACTGAGGTGCTAAGAAGAGTTGCAGAACAAGAGCCAAGTTTGTTTTGCATCAAAGTACGTTTAATTTCTTAATTTTCTTAAATTAACATGACGTAGATCATTTTAATGTCTTTAGCTGTGCAGTTGGATCTCTGAATCAGCGTATACTCTACACAGCGATGTATGAATGCACACTGTGTTCAGAACGACTCGCACACGAATGACTCATTTGAACCGATTCATTTAAACTAATGAACTTTTCATTCACTAGCGAATATAAGAGATCGTTGAATCATTCAAAGTGAACCACAGAGAATGCAATATGTGAATGAGCTTTGGTCATTTAGAAAGGCTGGTTAAATCAGTTAGCTATTGTGGGCTGAAAAGTTAGTTGAAAATGATAAAAAAGCTTTATTTGATTAAAAACATTTCTGTTTGGTTTAATAAAAGTCATGTTTTATATAACTTAATAATTGTCATTTTTATCAAATTTTATTACAACTTTTAATATGTCAAACTCAAAGTCACTTTGGTTAAGACACTTAAAGGTATGTATGGCCTATGTATGTGTAGATGATCAGGGTGGTTCCGCCTCTTTTTGAGCTGGAAAGTCCCTGAAGGTATGTAGATAAAAATAGCTCTCCAATAAAGTCATGAGTTTAATCTAGTCTATTTGTGTAAACACACTGAACACACAAATTATTTTTTGTCACAAGTATAAAAATTACTTATTGTGACATGAAATATTTAGATATTTTTGATAAAAACTGCTCTCAAATACACAATATTTTTAATATGAAGCATATGCTTTATCTCAGATTTTCCATGTCATAGAAGTATAACACATAATGTAGCTAAATTAAAAATATGCGAAAACCTCAGATATGGAGACAACATACTTCTCATACTTCTTATGATTCATATGATTGCTATCATAATGCTCATACGATACATTTAACTATTTTATTTTAAGATTCAGCTATTGCTTAACTCTTTAAAAGCCTTTATTATTAAGTTTGCTCAGGGAAAATAAATACAATGGGAGTCAATGGGGGCAAGATCTGACATTCTTCTAAATATCTTCCTGTGTGTTCAACAGAACAAAGAAACAGATGTACAAAAAAATAACAAAATAAAGAGAGGCAAACGTGGAATTATTAAATCAAAACACATTTTCAGATCCTTCAAGTTAATTAAGCTTAAGCTTATAGAAGCTTTATTAATATCGTTAATGACCAACGATTAATATAGGTTAGCAAATTATGCAATATAGATCACACCCTGTGGAGCAAACAGAGTGTGTTGACAAAGCAGATGACAGGTCGTGGAGTCAGGGGTGCCGCCAGAAATTCTGGGCCCTATGGAAACCAAAATTTCTGGGCCCCATACATTTTTTACAGATAAAATGTAACCCAATAAACATGCCCTGTATACTTGAAAAAAAGATACTTAGCACATTGCATAGTTAAAATGTCTAAAGATGAGTACAAAGCCTACAAAAACAAGAAAAAAATATAGAAATATGTACTTGTTTACATAAAAGGGAGAACATTTATTATCTCAATTGCAATATTATATGAAACATATAACTATACAACACAAGAAAAAATTTTGACAATCCAAAACATGATTAGTTTTTTACTACCTTGGTAGCTGACCCTGTTCACCTTACCTGACACTGAGAGGACTGGGTAGGAGGACGAGGTGCAGACAATAAAGCTGACTCTGCATCTGTATAAGTCACACACACACGCACGCACGCACACACACACCATATTATTTGTATTGGCCTATTCAGTTTCTATCAGCTCCGCTTGCTGTCCAAAATCAAACATTTTCTCACACCTAAAACTCTAGAAATGGCTGTCCACGCTTTTGTTGCGTCTCGTTTAGATTACTGCAATTCAATATACTGCGGTATATCTAAGCGTCAAATTGCACGTCTTCAGTTAGTTCAAAATGCTGCGGCCAGACTCCTTTTAAAGTGTCGTAAACATGAACACATTAACCCAGTTCTCAAATCCCTACACAACATAGCCCCTGTCTACCTCTCTGAACTTCTTCATCTAAACATCCCATCCAGAAGCCTACGATCCTGTGACCGGACATTGTTGGTAGTCCCGCGAGTTAGGCTTAAACGTCGAGGTGAACGTGCTTTTGCAGTGGCAGGGCCTCGACTCTGGAATGCCCTCCTCTAGAGATTAGAACGGCCCCTTCTCTGTCTGTTTTTAAGTCTCGGCTAAAAACATATCTATTTTCCTTAGTGTATTGACTACTGGGATTTGGCCATTTAAAGTTTTTAATTCAGGTTGTTTTAAGCTGTTGACTACAATGATATAGCCAATGGGGTTGTGTTTAATTTGTGCATGGTCTGTTTTTGTATATGTATAATAAATGTTTTCTCCTGTAAAACACTTTGGTCAGCCTGATGGCTGTTGTAAATGTGCTACACAAATAAAATGAACTTGAACTTAGTTTTCTTATTATGAAAAATGTAAATATCTATTTTGTAAACTCCGTATGGCCAATGGTTACTACAGACACGTTTTATTAAATTTTATATAATTTTTTTCTGGGGCATTTCATTCATGTTAAGAACGTCAAGTTTGACAGCATCGATCGTAGCAGCAGCACTGCTACTTCACAGAACACACGACACGGCAAACTAATTTTGTAATTTTTGAAGCGTGTAGATTACTTTTTGTTTTGCAAAGTTATCATCATGTGGCTAAAACAGTAGATTAGACGTTTTTAGAGGCTTCAATCTTCGCGAAGTTTCGCGCTCAGGCTCACCGTGTTCGGCTGAGGGGATGGGGGACGTGGGTGTGCAGCAGCCGCTGAATCTGTGTCTACGAGACATGATAACGTCCCGGAGACAGCAGAGATGTTATTATTGTTGGATGCAATCATAAATCAGTAATTATTTTACTAAGCTAGGCTAGCTAGATAAAAGCAGGTCATGTAGCAACAAAAATACGTTTTGGAATACAGGAATAGGGCAAGCTACCTTTCTTTATGAAAAACTGTGTGACATACTGTCGACTTTGGCGTTCTCTGTCTTCTCTTTCCTTCTTTTCTTTCCGTTTTTGATGCCCTGACTTCTGATGTGACATGCCTGCGTGTGTCACTGTCTGCGCTGCATCATAGTAAGTCCAATAAGCAAGAGACTCTACACTAGCACCGATCGTAGCTCGGAAAGGGCAGGTGGAATGAACCATTGTGAGAGGGAGGGGTGTGACTGAAACAGTAAATACATTATTTGTTTTTTAAATATTAAATCTATGGTCAAAACGGACAAAATACACATTTAGTGCACGAGAGGCCCTAGCACATTTAATGTATGTATAAAAAAGAGAAAAGAAATAGGAAAATTAAGAGGGGGTCTGCTGTTCTGGGCCCTAAATCTGCCTGGGCCCTTAGAATCGTCCTAACCTTCCACCCCTTTACGGCGCCCATGCGTGGAGTAAAAAACTGGCTGAACCTGTTTTCAAAGATATGAGATCACAGAAGGTATCATAACTCTTGGAATCAGCTCAATTACAGCTCTCAGTGAAAACCTTCAGCTGATTTGACAATCATACTTCAGAATAAAATATGTTTGAATGAAGCATGCGATCTATAGTGATTCTGCTCCTCTCGATTCCTCTCGCTTTTGCTGGTAAGTAGCTAGGACTACGTTATATGTACAGTTTAATAAATACAATGATAAGTGTTCACAACAACCAACGATAAAGAAAATGTTATGTTTAATCTAAGCGAAGAGCCAGATGCATAAAACTAAACGGATGACCTGATGTTTCTTTATAACTACGCATAGGTTTTCAATGTCCATGTTTAGTGCCGTTCGTATTATTAATAGGTCACGTTAGCCTATGTCGCGTGTTTTTTTTACTTTAAATGTAATTTACACATCACAAACCCAAATGTTTGGTGTTCGTTTCTTCTCTTAATCTGTCGAAGCGTGTTTTATTTAAGTCTGGGTCTTCTTTGGAGTTAAACGTCTTACATTTGACATTTTAGTATTACTTAAGAGACATGCACATTTTTTAAATAATTTCACCAAGAGCTCATCACTTTCGTCTCTTACCTTCAAACGAAACATCTACCCGGAGACTGATGGCGACTGATAAAACTTTGTTCTGAATATTCTTAGTAAATACGAATAAAAAGTGGGGACTGATGACATTAAAATATTTATTAAGCGTGCTTGGTAGCTGTATTACAAACAATGATATGTGTTACAAGCCTGACGTGGTACTTTAAAAAGCTTCGTTGTTTCATATACTATGCCATATTAACACATTTAAGCACAATGAAAACGAGAGACGCCATTAATATTGTTAAACCAGTTAATCATTTGGTGTTTATTATTTAGTTTTTTTCCACAATTACCTTCAGGGGGTATAGTGACGTGAATTTCCATTTGTCAGAGGTGTTGCGGGTAGTTTCTGATGGGTGAAATCCAAACAATAAAATCTTCCTCCAAATACTGCTTTATCTGATATATTCATCATATATGTGATTTTTGGTGATATTTCTGATGTTCCACGCTCATAAAATATAAGTGGATGCCTATGAACATTTACCACCAGACACGGTGAAAATGTTGTGTTTCCCCCTGATTACACAGACCTGGCTCTCTTACTCTTTGCCTGTATATATACTCATTAAGGTTTACACAATGGTAAAACACAGAATTTCGACAGATATAATGGCTCTTACGTTTTTGTATAGCAACACTAAAACGTCATGAGAAGCTTATATTGGCTAAATGTAAGGATGACTTATTTTTTTAAAGCTAAAGTAAACAGACATTTTGTTATATACATATCAAACATGTACTATTTGGTTGGGACTGTGGCATGTTGCACAGCATTTATTCACTTTAGATATTTATTTTGTTACTTGTGCTTTTAGGGTTTCTGTAAATTGTTGGAGTGCTTTTAGCGCCTCCTTAAGGTCACTCTTGTCACATGTTTGTTGTTCAGGACCACACTGTCTGAAGTACCTTTACACTGTTGCTTCTGGAGACGTTGACATCCCAGAGGTCACGGCGGTTGGATTGGTCGATGATCAGCAGTTCATGTACTTTGACAGCGACACAATGAAAGCTGAACCAAAGATAGAATGGATCAAAGCAGATCAATGGGACAGACAAACTGAAATTGACAGACGTCACTATCATGAATACAGGAACAACATGCTATTGATTAAAAATGTATTTAATCAGTCCACGTCAGAAGGTATATTGACACAAAACCTTACAAACATGCATATTTAAGCAGAAACAATGGGTGTAGCACACTGTTTAAAATATACACTCACCTAAGGGATTTTTAGGAACACCTGTTCAATTTCTCATTAATGCAATTATGGTGGTGGTGTAATGGTGTGGGGGGTGTTTTCTTGGCACACTTTAGGCCCCTTAGTGCCAATTGGGCATCGTTTAAATGCCACAGCCTGCCTGAGCATTGTTTGACCATGTCTATCCCTTTATGACCACCATGTACCCATCCTCTGATGGCTACTTCCAGCAGGATAATGCACCATGTCACAAAGCTCGAATCATTTCAAATTGGTTTCTTGAACATGACAATGAGTTCACTGTTCTAAAATGGCCCCCACAGTCACCAGATCTCAACCCAATAGAGCATCTTTGGGATGTGGTGGAACGGGAGCTTCGTGCATCCCACAAATCTTCATCAACTGCAAGATGCTATCCTATCAATATGGGCCAACACTTCTAACGAATGCTTTCAGCACCTTGTTGAATCAATGCCACGTAGAATTAAAGCAGTTCTGAAGGCGAAAGGGGGTCAAACACAGTATTAGTATGGTGTTGCTAATAATCCTTTAGTGAGTGAACAGTACCATTTTAAATACATTTTATCTAAAAATAAAACAACATGAATTATATTTTTACCTCATCATCATCAAAATGGGAGGTTGTATACAGCAGATTTAGTCAGTCAGAAAAAAGTGTCATAAAATTATTACGTTCAATGTTGTTTACTCTCCTCAGGTGTTCACACACTGCAGGTCATGTACGGCTGTGAGATAAGAGATGATGGTACCACACGAGGATTCTATGAGTTTGGTTATGATGGAGAAGATTTTATCACCTTTGATAAGAACGCACTCAACTATATTGCTGCCAATCGACAAGCAGATATCATCAAGAACAAAATGGATTCTAATAAACCTAGAGCGCAACTCTGTAAAGTATATCTGGAGAACACATGTATTGATCGGTTGAAGAAGTATATGAGTTACAGCAAAGACAATCTGCAGAGAAAAGGTAGGCAATTCATTAAAAATTAAAAAAGCCATTTAAAGTATATACGGTAAATCCAGAAGTGTAATCTTTTGTTTCAGTTCTCTAATTGTGTAATTTTATTATACTTATTATCTTTCCATCCTCTCTCAAGTTCCACCTGAGGTGTCTATTCTACAGAAGGACTCCTCATCTCCAGTTACCTGTCATGCTACAGGTTTCTACACCAGCAATATAAATATGACCTGGCAGAAAAACCACGAGGAGCTTCATGAGAATGTGGAGGTCCATGAAACTTTGCCAAATGCAGATGGAACGTTCCAGAAGCGCATCAGTCTCTCAATGAAGTCTGAGGAGTTGAATAGAGATCCAGATGTCTACAGATGTGTGATTCAACATGTGGGAGCAGAGAAAGAGATTGTTAAATTTCCTTCTAACATCACCAGGTCCAATGAGCAACATGGTATGATTCTTTTAAGTCAGAAGTTAATTATTTGAAGCAGGTTGTGATTATGCTTTGTAAAATTATATTTTTTAAGTAGCTCTCTCATATAAGGCTTTATATTACGCTTTACAGTATTAAGTGTTTAAATGCTGATACAATAAATTGTGCTGGCAGCTTCTTGGATCATCACAGTTCCTGTTCTATGTGTGCTGCCTTTTGCTGTGGCTATTATTATTGGGTGCATTGTGATGAAAAAGACCGGGCGGTTCAAGTGCCCTAAATCTACAGGTGAATTTGGTGTTATAAATTTGACTTTTACCACATTGTTCTGAATAACTGTGTCAAATAATCATTATCAACCCACCCTTTATTTCTTTTTTGTAACAGGCTATGCGCAGGGCAGCAGTAAGTATTGTTTTCTTTTACACAAAAAAATGACTTCTATCTCTTATGTAATGCTTTTAGAAGGTTTTACAGTAGGCATACCACAGTGACACCTCTTTCTGCTTTCACAGCCACAGATGAAGACTCAAAATCAGATGAACAAATGCAAAATGTTTCCTCTTAACTTATTTTTCATAATTTTGCTTGATTTTAGTTTAACATTTTAGTAACATGTTCTCATACATTTTTTTTCTCATTCATCCATAAGTCTAGTAACATTAAGTAACATTTTAAAATATCTGATGTAACAGCTGGTACATCAAAGCAAAGTTAGGTGTTAAAATATATTTATAATGGGTTTGAAGGGTATGTTGATGATTTATATATTAATGATTAATTAAAATCAATAAAATGTATTTATGTAACATTTTTGTTTTTTAACAATTAACCTCAATTTTGGTTCCCATGCAGGCAAAGAAGCTTACAAATCGTACGGAACAATATTTTTTGAAAATCAAAAACATTTTCTATGAAGTTTTGGTTTAGGGGTAGAAATACACAGTTTGTACAGTATAACAATCATTATGCCTATGGACCGCCCCACAGAGATAATAATCCAGACGTGTGTGTGTGTGCACTGTGTGTGTTTTACAGGTTTAAACAACATGCAGATATAATTAGTTTATTAATGGGAAAGCTTGTAAATATGCTTGTTTTTCTTTTCAGATGGACTCTAAAATAGACCGTCCTCTTTCTCTATAAAGTTAGTGTGTGAGAGCTGCATGTAAGGTGCATACTCATATATGTCAGAACATGCTCAGGTTTAAAATTAATGAATCGAGCGGTGCAGGAGCTGATGCAGTTCTGATGCGCTCCTCACTTATATAAACACCTTTGAGAAGAAATAAAGATCTTCAGAAATAGAAGTCTTATAGAGGGTGAAGGGATATATTTATGCAAAATTAAGGTAAATAACATGATATAAACTCCTTTTTTTATTAACTTTTTCTGCAAATCTTAAAATGAGCATTGACAACACAATAAAAACTTTCACAAGATCTCATAAAAAAATGTAAAACAAGAAAAGTTTTATTTATGCCCCCCGTTCACACACAATTAACTAATTATTGGTTTTACTAGGCCTATGTTTTTGGGACAGACTATGAAATGTTGTCTTTTGCATGTTAAATTCTCAATTAGCTTTTTATTTTCTGTTTTCCAATATTAGCTTTTCATAGATTTTTATCTATAGGCCTAAAATGAAACTTTTTGTTTTCTACTTTGTAGAAAGATGTATGATGACTAAATCAAAATTTAAGCTTGATATTTGTCTATCCTCAGGAACACAATACATTGTCGTGTCGTGAGGCATAATACTGTTTTATATATTTCATCAGATTACAGCATTTGAACACAAAGAGCACAAACGCAGTGAAATTCATGCCAATCACAGGTTGGAGATATTGTAAGATGCACCCTGAGATCTGCATTAATCATCATCATTTTTTTTTCAATTTAACCACATGATGGTCACTTCGGGCTCCCATGATTCTTTGCGCAGATTCTTTGCGTGGGATGATGAGGCAGAAGGGCACTTCAAGAAACAGTTGTTTGGTCACTTACACCTTTTAACCCTTCAAAGCTCACACTCCGGAGGGAAAACCATTCGAAGGGCTTTAGGGCATAGGGATGAGCCCTTCGTACAAGATTAAGTTCAAGTAAAAGTGTTGTTTGTAATTATTACGTAAATCTTATTGAAAAATATCCTGATGTTTAACGTAAGGAGTTGTAACTATATCTATTTACTTAAAACAATATTAGGTAGACGTTAACGTTTTGTTTTAATTTATGAGATAATGTTACTGAATTAGTGAAGAACTATCTCAATTCATTTTCTTTTAGAATGTGAAAAAAATTAGTTTTACTGGCTCTGTGTTTTGGGCTGTTGTTTTTTTATACAAATTGTTGCTTAACACTATTTATTAGGAAGTTGGAATCTTAAAATACCAAGTAATTTTAAAATTGTTAATAGTGGGAGCTAATATAATACAACTCTGAATGATTCGTTTCTGTCTTTTCAATTTATGCAAACAGATGCAGTTCAGGCTGGCTGGAAAGTGCATATAGAAATGCAATCATTTTTCAGGTTAAGATTAGTGTATTTTATAAAGATTACAATTTGTCTGTTTCCGTTGAGGACATATTGCAAACTTACTGTCGCACACACTGTCAAATTCTCATACACTAAACCATAGGTGTCAAACTCAGTTCCTGGAGGGCCGCAGCTCTGCACAGTTTAGCTCCAACCCTAATCACACACCTGATTCAGCTAATCAACATCTTCAGGATTACTAGAAACTTCCAAGCAGGTGTGGTTTAGAGCTGGTTGGAGTTAAACTGTACTGAGCTGCGGCCCTCCAGGAACTGAGTTTGAAACCCCTGCACTAATGTCTCTCGCACACTATCAAAGCTTTCACACAAACATGCTATCAATCTCTGTTGCACATACTAAAGTCATTCGTGCAAACCCTACCAAACCATAAGGATAAAATACTGTAAATTTGAGCTGTATTTATTTTTTCAACTAACAGGAAGAGCCTCAAGTTTTCACGAACAGCTAACTTGTACACATTACTTTGTAGCAGCTCCTCAGGATAACACCACCTTAAAAAAAATTTAGTACTCAAGGTAACAGGCCCAAATATAAGATTTACTTTTGAAACTAGTCTTTTCACTCTGGAGTTTCCACTGGAGAAGTAAGGGGTTCAGTCTCCCCGAAAAGTAGGTTTTGTTAGTGTTGGCAGGCATTATTGTTCAGCATATTTTTAGTTATCCTCTTTAGCATTGTTTCTTAGGTGCGTGTCATGACGGATCGTAAGACAGTCTTCAGTGGTGCTTGGTGAACTCTGGGGATTTTCTTTGCTCAGCTATCTCGTATACTGTGCATTGAGGATGAAAAGGGGATAGATGTTGTATATGAGCATACAAGTTTAAGCGAAAAAAGAGGGATGATGGCTCCACAATCTGTAAAGAGGAGTTTAGTCGACAGCTGACCAGCTTCTTGTGTCCTTACACTGAAAATTCAGCCATGACAACAAATGTCAATTTTTTTTTAATACCACATTTGGACCAAAAACAACAAAATTCACTGTGAATGTAACAGGTTTATTATGAAATAAATACTTGCAATTGTACATGCATTACTAACCTTGTAACAGTGGTTTTAAAATCTGTAAACAGATTGAGATGACCATGGAGTGGTTGCCACTAAAGAGAGAGAACATAAAGAAGGGGCTGTGTTGATGCATAAGACAATAGTACTTTTGCACTTTTTTCTGGAGAATGAAAGTCTAAATCTACTCTTCAGCTATAATATCTTAATTTTGTTACTTCAGACTATAAATTGGCAAGCAACAAGGGAAGAACCAACAAATAGTCTTTTGGTAGGAGACTCATTACTTACTGATTTCAGATCACACTAAAGCATATAAATGCAATTGAAACAAAGTACATTACTGAATGTTAAAAATAAAGATTTTTTTTGATTTCCAGTTTGTCTGTCAGCATTGATTTAAATTAAGAAATTATGGCAAAGATTTGTTGAAAATATCCACTATAGAGAAGTGTGCACATAATGTAAGAATTCACCACAAATGAATGTTGTGTCCACCTAAATGACTTAGTAGCTGTTTAAATGTACAGTTTCAATATCTATTAGCAGGGACCACATTTACCAGACTTAGACCTTCAGCCAAATATGATACTCAACAAGAAGAAACGAAAGGCAGGACTTGACCTTATGTGACTAAAGGAGACATGTATAAAAAAAGATTGATTTGTAAAATGGTTTCAGAGGCAGAGTAAGTTATCAAACTCTGATTTTAAAGACACTGGTTAATTATTCACAATAAGACCTGAAAGTTAATGTAGAAACACAACAGTAAACAAACGAACAAACGTCAACGTGCATCAAGGCTTTTATAAATCTGCAACCCCGTCCTTGGTCACCTGAGGGCACTGTTGCGTTGTTTTTCCTCACTTATCTTGAAAAACTCTTCTCATTTCTGCTTCTATCCTTCCTCATACAGTTGAAGTCAAACGTTAACAGACCCCTGCAGAATCTGGAAAATGCCGAATTTATTAATAAATATTATATAACCAAGTTATATTTATTTACAATATCCACCAAAAAACATTCTCAGAGGTTTACACCCATCTGACTTTAAATGAATCGTGTTGCCTTCATGAGAATCACTGAATGTTTCTATCTATTGTAATAGTTGTGTGTGAGTCTCTTGATTCTCCTCAATGTAAACCGATGAATATCAACATCATACAGTTACTGCTGGACACGAGTCAAATATACAGAAATGCTGAAAAAGCAAAGGTTCTGGAGGACCTGCATCATATTTCTGAAGATCAGTGAATAGTTTAATGACTCGACAAACAAGAAACCCTTAAACAACTATGACAAAACATAAAAACTGTCATTGATTGTGCAGATAACATCATACAGTTATAATAATCTGTATGTAAACTTTTGAACTGAGATGTTTTTTTATGAACCTTAATTTTCAAAATGCCTCTTATTTTCCCAAAATGTTCAGAATTTTCCAGATTCTGAAAGGGGTCTGTAAACTCTTGACTTCAACTGTATGTTTATCTTCAGTTCCTTTCTTCCCCAGCCCCTACATCACATCTTAAGACGCAACACACAGGTCAAAGGCTAAAGTTGAATCCAAGAGCAACCGCCCTCTTTTCTGCACCTTTATACAGTACTTCGTTCTTGCTTTATTTCTCTCCCCATATCTCACTCCCACCGACTTCTCCGTCCTGGCAGTCAGAGGTTAAGGAGATCATTAGCCTTCAGTGAATGGCCTGTTTTTAATCTCTGATTGCACATCATCACCATCAAGGTTTAATCACGGCCCCAGTCGCACGCCCGCCGCCCACAGCTGACTTAACCGGCTGTGACACGAAACAATCGCCACGCTCAACTTGTATCTCATCAGCGGCGAGGCCTTGAGATCCGACTCATTACAGACGGGCCTAACGGATGCAGGGTGACAGGTGCTTAAAGAGGCCACGACGTTTGAGAAAAGTCGCAAGTCACGAGCCGAGCCGGGCTCATTACGACGGGTGTAGCGGGCCCGCGCTTGAGAGGCTGAATTAGCAATATATTCATTATGTCCTCATAACGTGATGTCAAGTCATTGTGCACAAGTGTTGAGGCCAGTTGGGTTTCAATTACAGAGAGAGCTATGAAGAGTTAATGGCTATTAACACAGGCAACACGTTACTAATGAATTAGGCAGCCTTGTGGTGGGCACCAAAAAGCAAACTCCAGAAGCCTGCAATCTCCTGCTAGTTTAGGGTAACGCAAGGCATACTAATGACTTTAAAAGAAATACAGAGTTGATTTCGTTTGCAACGGCATTAGCATCTTAATCAAAGACTAAAAAGGTCACACCGAGGGAAATGGATAAGTGGTTTTAAAAGAACACCTTTAAAAAGAATGTCACAGTAGCTCAAACCTACATGACTTTCTCAAATATGGTGAGCACAAAAGGAGAGCTTTGCATAAATGCTATTTTCTACGCCATTACACTCTACAATATGCTGGTTTATTATCAACCCATCAAACCCAACTGTTGGGGTATAAATAAACCCATTCTGGGTTGTTTCATCTCAAAATGTTGGATAGTTGTAACCTGTTGTTGGGTCAAACATAAACATTCCTGTTAAAGAACAGAAAACCTCTGGCAGAAATAAACCCAGAAATAACACATTTTCTCAGTTTTTCTTGTAAATTTGCTGTCTTTCTAATTTTGCAGTTTTGATTGTATATTTTCAAATTAAAAAAAACCTCTCGTAAAAAAAAGTTTTTTTTCCGTCAGCTTGGGGTCCAGAAATAAACCTTAAACCGTTTATTTGACCGCAGAAAATTCTGTAAAAAACAGTAAATTATGTTTTTTCACAATGTGGGTCAATTTAAAATAATGGTTGAGATCGTCACTTTTTGACGCAATATGGTTTGAAAATAAGAGTGTAGAATCAATGAGAATTTTACCAGAAAGGTACAAATAGAGTAATATATTTGTATCATTCTGTATCTTGTCTTATATTTTTGAGTCTTCAGTCTAGACAGTGTTATCATCTATCATTCATGCTAAGAAAAGAAAATATGTTTACATTCAAAGGCATCTGTAAATATCAAAACTGTAAATGGCAAAAGTAAAAACAACAGACGTGCGACAAAAGTGAAAAATGGCCCTTTTTACTATTGCCCTTTGAAAAGATCCTAGTTTTTCTACAAATGAACATAAGCTCAACAAAAGCTCAAAGGACATCTACATTTTTATTTACCTAAAGTCATGCTTGAAATTTAGACAGCAGGCTGCTGTTTGACTTAAGATTTTGACATTTTAAGAGTTCAAGAGTAAAGCCTCATCCTGCGCCGTCTCACAGATGGGAAATCAATAAGTCAATGGCAAACACTTTTTTAGCATTCAGGAAAAGTCCACAAACGCAGGATATGACATTAGAATTTTATAAAAACTAATCTGATAACAGCATTAGATGATGCAGAGCCACAAAGGTTTGGCATATTAAGACGCCACAAAACTGCAACATTGGCTTATAGTTTATTAGACATCACAATGATCCATAAAACATAGAACAAGTTACTTATGCATATAAAATTATCCCGGCATAAGATGCAAACCCAAAATATTTTACTATGTGGTCTGTACAGTCAATCACATCTTCTGAAGAAAAACAAAAGTGACAGTAAAATGATTCAAAATCAGAAACAAAGGCACATCAGGTATGACGATGATAACAGGGCAAATCTAAAGCAGACATGTGGATCATTTCCAGTAAGAATCTTAACATGATAAGAGTTCCGGTTCAAACTTCAAATACAGCAGCTATGTTGGTTTGGCTGGAGAGTAGATTTAAGAAATGATAAAAAAAAACTGGTGGGTAAACAAAGACAAACTCATTTAAAAGGCCATGAACTTCTCAGCATCCCTAACACCGCTTTTAGATGATATTGATTGTCTTTTTTAGAATCTGAAATGGCATTATTTGGTTTAACTTATAGACTCATAAACATCACACAACCCAATATGTGAAAAATATATAAGACAGACACATTTTTAAAACACCTGAACAAGCAAGAATTAAATAACAAAAACCTTTACAAAAAATAAAATAAAAATCACAGTTAAAGACACAGAAACCTTTATGGATGAATGTATAACATTTGGTGATGGTATAATACTGCACCATTAAAGCGAATCTCAGATGCGTGGAGACCATTTGCACGTGAGAGTAACGCAAGCGAACCCCGAATTGCATGCAGCATGCAGACGCACATTCTCTTTATCAGAAGCATCAATGATGAGACCACAGTCCAGACAAAATGACATGTCATCTACAGAATAAACGTTTTGTTGTTGTCCTCCGTGTCCAACAAACCAGAAGAACAGGCTGTGAATGTGATCAATGAATAATCAAAACCCAGGAGTTGTTAATTTCTATAGGGGATCTCCACCATCCATCCATCTGCCTGTCTGTCGTATCTTTTGATCTATTCACCCATCTAAAGAAGGCCAGTCTTTTATGTGCTTTGTGAATGTGAGAGTTTCTCGCTCCAGGTTACCATTCAAATGCTTTGATTCACCACCTCGTCTTCTGCGTTCCCCATCGGTCTTGATACAATCAGTGCAACTGTGATCTCTTTGGCACAACTACGACCATGTATTCAGAGAACACAACACTATAATCTGACAACTAGGTGGATGTGCAAAGATTACATTCAAAACTAAAAGTGGATTTATGTGCCGTGACATGGAAAGTTGTCCCAAATCTATCCCTTGAATGAAAAGTAAACCTACGGTGGAAAATTAATCATTTAATCACCATCATGTCAATTTAAAGGAACATTTCCCCCAACAAAAAAAATCTGTCATCATTTACTCACCCTTGAGTTGTTTGAAACCTTTTTCAATCTCTTCGGAAGATATTTGGAAAAATGCTTCTAACCAAACAGTTTTAGGCCCAATTGACTACCACAGTAGGAAAAATTACTTGTTAAATATCTTTATTCTGTTCCAAAAAGAAGATATTTTGAAGAATAAATAAAAGCATTGACTACCATTGTCATTTTCCTCCTATGGTAGTCAATGGTGGCCAAGAGCAATTCTCCCAAATATCTTTCCCTGTGTTCATCACAACAAACAAAGTAACACAGATTTCTATAAATTTGAATTGAGTAAATGATAGATTTTTATTTTTGGTGAACTGTCCCTTTAAAACCCATGTTAATTCTGCTCATATAATTTAATTAAATAGTGTAACAGACAATAAAATCTCATTCGTGCGGTTTCAAATCGCAATCAGCAACTGATCAACATCTGACCCATTAGTACAGTGATTTATTTCTTTTCTACTTTCCTATCCCACCCCCTCCCAAAAAAAGGATATTCTTAGCTTCATATACCGTGGTAGGCTAACTGAGACTAGTTTTACTGCACCTATGCATTTTTGTTCTTTTGTTGCACATATGGCTTCTATTGTTTCCCCTACTTTGTAAATTGCTTTGGATAAAAGCATCTGCTAAACGACTAAATGTAAATGCAATGATTTTAAGCTTGACATCCTATGACATGCGAGTAAATGATGACAGATTTTTCATTTTAGTGTGAACTATACCTTTAAAAATGAGGTTCAAACTTTATCTTAAGTAATTTCAACCAGGACGGTGCATCTTTTGATGACAGAAATATAGAGAGGGAAGAAGAGGAGATCAGATGCTGTGGCCATACTCATGTCATGATGCACAGTGCATTTTGATGTTAATGCTAATGTGGGGCTTCAAAAGGCAGAATCCATCAGCTTTTCTGCATACGAACCCTTGTAACCTTCAACAGCTGTAAATGACGAGATTGTGCTTGTTTATGGCCGGAAAATAGAGGAGCGAGGCAAGAATGTGAGAGGTGCCCACTGTTTTTAAGAAAGCGACCAATCATGCCATGCAGATTATACAGTAACAAAATCCACACAATTCAATAATTAAAACATCAGCAGATTTACGTAAGACCCGTTAAAATAACTTTTCTGTTAAAAAATCTACACCTTTTCATTTTGCAGCCCATTGTTATTTTTTGGATTTGTTTGAGTTGAGCACAAGTTAGTCTGGCGATACAATTTATATTATATCATCATTATTTACACAATTCATTTGTTACGTAAAACACATAGCAGTCTGAAAGAAACAAAATAAGAAAGAAATGCATACGTACATTTTTTAGTTGACGTTACTGATCAAAATGACATCGAATACAAAATATAAAAATACATTTTTGCTGTATGTAAAATACATTGCATATACCACAGGACTGTTGCCCTCATCACATAACACACAAAACCGACGAAAGCTATCGAAGATTAAAAGAGCATTACACCACGACGGCAAGAGAAAACTTCACACTAAGCCACATTTGACAGTATATGCAGTGTATTTTAAAATACCGAAAGCAAATGTCATATATTTAGACCTTTTTAGTAGACCTTAAAATTAAATGTTCAACTGGTATTTTCTCCATAATCTTTTCAGTTAAGCAGAATTAAAATATAACACACTACCTCAAAAGTGATTTACAACCTATTCTCATGGTTTTGTTTTGCTGTTCAACTGTCCACCCATCTTATCAGAAGTATAGTCGCACATTATCAAAAATCCACAATCTTACACATATATGTGACAAATGTTTTGGTCCAATAATGAATCAATATCTTGATGTACCATGCACAAAACCACGAGATTAGGTCTGATGTGAAAGAACATGTGAAAAGAAAAATTTCTCCAAGCAGGGTGGTTTTCCATGCGTGTTCCCGACTGGGCTGCTGTGCTGTTCCTGGGGAACGCGGCAGGGCAGGACGGTGGCAGTGCAAATCGCAGGCACGGCCTACGTCTTTAGACCAACATGGCTGAGGACACGAAACTTTCCTCGCGGGCTATGTTAACGCCAGATGAGCGGTGGATACCTTCCATATCGTTATGGTTGATGGGTGCGTACGGTGGAAGGGGCTCGTCGGCCGAATCTTCTTTTTCGGGGAGATGACCCGAACTATCCCAGACGGTGGGGGCGCCGCCATTAGCCGGAGGGCCGGTGTTGTCGTCGTCTAGATCCTGAAGGACAAACAATTGAAAGCATTGTCTGGAGTCAGTGTAGCCAAAAAAGAAAGTCGCTAAAGCCTGTTTGCTAAGTGTCATCATATGTTCAATGCGTCATGCATTTGGTAAAGTGTCGGCACTGTACACCTGTTGAGCAATCACATTTTTTCTGTTATCAGACAAAACAAGTGTGAAATAGCGACTAAACATGACTGAGAAGCTAAGAATTGTCCAAATAATTGCTCGCGCTACATTGCTAATTTCGCTAAAGGGGGCTAAAATGTCGCAAAGGTGAAAACACTTGAGTTTCATCTTTGACTTTAGGTGGCGCCATCAAGAACGACAAACTTATAAAACACATATTTTACATTGTATGCACTGAAAATCGTTTTGGCTAAAAATGTCTGATAAATGCATAAATGAAATGTAAACAGAAGCAACTGCAGTCGTGTCAGACTGATGTTGTCTATACTCGTAATCACTTACAAGATCTATCAGTCGTAAACTCGTAACTTCAATTGGGTAAATATTATAAAATCTGTAAAACCTTGTAAATAAATGATTGTATTGCAGACAGCCTAGCTCGGAGGGATGTAGTTGTGCCGGGCGTATCCGATGCGACGTGATGCTACGCGCTGCACGTATACACATTCACAATTCATTACAATCAGTGAGGTGGTACTAATGGCCATTTAATAGTTCCTCAATCGGCCATTAAGCATCAGTATAATAGCTTCAGAAATGATGCGCGCACAAAGCGTACGTTCTTATTTATCAGAGTTAATTGATACCGAATGAAGATTCAGCAGATGAAACTATGCGATAGGCCAACTCACCTCTTGAATCACCGTCAAATTAAATTTCAAAGTGCTAATATTGTGTGATAGCATCTCGTGTATGTGTACCAACGCTTAAACCATTTGCTTTCCAATTATGAAAGGTGAATGTTTTCTTCACAGTTATGAGATGCTGACAGTAGCGCCCCGCATCATTGCACCTTTATAAAGGCCTGGACGGAAAAAGAATATAAAACGTGGTTCTTCTTTAGGCATAGCGTTGCTAAAAAAAGTACTTTTAATTTCATACCTCCAATAAAAGTTATTCAAGTGAATCTCTCAGTTCGCTAGCTTGGCTACATCGGATGGGACAATTAAGACAGGGTCTTATTGAAAGCCCAAAACAGTCCCCCGGGGGCCGTATCACAAAGGTACTTGTCAGAGTCTGGCCTTACACTATCGTAATTGGCTTTACGGTTATCATAGCTGATGAAATAACCAGCTCATCATATTAATCCACATAAAAGAGCCTTTGGCAGTGTTAGCGCCAGCCGCACGTCGCTGTGAGTCACCGGATTTTGCCGTTAGCGTGAGAGTGAAAAGATGCCTGGGCAAGACTGGGGCTTTGGTACGCATTGAAGAGTAAGTACACAACCCACCTGTGACATTATTATCAGAAAAACATCCAGACATTTTGACTTTAAATAAAGCCTGAAGAGGTAATACAGGACTGCAAGGTTTCAGTGAAAATGAGATGAAGAATAAAATCTGAGTGAAGGTTGAAGGCCTACTGCAAAGAAAACTCAAAGCTGTTGAATGTTTATTATTAAAACTGGCGTCACACATCACAGTTTGAAGATGCGGTCCTTACTGTAACAGGCTCAGTAGATGTGGTTTCGTAGTAGTTGGGTTCATATTTTCGGAGCGGCTGGGTTTCTGTGATGGTTGTGGTGTTGTCCTGTGGTTTATTAAGCTGTACAGACACAAACACATAAGATCAGTTAAACACGCACATGCTTTGCAAATTCATAAGCCCAAGGTGAATTCTTTTTAAGTGCAGCCTCATATCGATTTACTTTTATGTGTTGTTTATGCCACAATTCGGTTTGTACAGAATGTCAATGACATTATTTTCTCTAGAGTGAGAATTACATTTAGTTTTTTGGTACCACTTTGGTAAAAGGTACTACAGATATATTAACGACGAACAACACCAGCATTAAAGTTACATCATACGACAAGTTAAAAAAACTAAACCTTAATGTTACTTCATGCACAGTGAATTACTGTTAGTTTATGTTCGCATGCTTTTACAACACAAATCTGCGAGTATTCATAACTATTCTTATTCGTACGTTGCAGTATGATTTGCTTTTTCAGTGATGATAGGTTCAGGGAAGGGGCTTTAGTATCGATTTTTCGCTAATAATCGTAAGTGTTTATACGATTCACATTGTACGAATTAGCCACTTCGTTACGTAAAGTGTTACCATTTTTAAATATGCCAGTAATAACTTTCTATTGTTCAATATTTCTAATTTATCTAATTTTCTCATTTCATTATTTATCATTTTGTCATTTAAGTAAACTTAAGTAAATAATGTACCATTTAAAATAGCAATTCACTTACTTAATTTACTTAATTGTGTGTTTGTTTGTTTATTTATTACTACACAGTAACCAGCTGGCTTCCAAAAACAATCTGCTAAAACAATCTGTTATACAAAAATGTGTCGGGTCAAACAAAAGAAAAAAGAGGAGATTTTTGCAGAAAAATACAATCCCAGATTTGTTTTGCCCACTTGTACACAAACAGCACAAAAATAATGGAGTAAATCAAATAAGGAACACACTTCAAAAATCACTTCACAGGCACATGTACACACACAAGTTCACGTGTACGCACGAACACACAACATCAGCTCCACCCACACGTTCTACATTAAGCCTCAATCAATACACATTAGCCCATGTTAACCCTTTCTCTCTCCTCCGTAGCCCCAGGGCTACATTAAAAATTCTCATTCTCTCCGCGCTGCCAGCTTTTACATACTTTATAATACAAATGTGTGTATTGAACGCAGCTCAGCAAAAGAAAATAATTGTTATCCGCATTAAAAACACGATTGCCCTATTTCTGAGCAGTGCAATTTTCTCTCGTTCAAGTCCCAAGCTTGTTCTTCAAAGGTTTCAATTCAAAGATCTTTTTTACGGCATTTCATGCATATGGCTCTGTTCTCCGGCTCTGTATTAATTGCCGTGCATAGCCCGGAGAACTGTATGTCGTCTCCATTTTGTATAATGAAGTTGAAACACATCGAGTTGAAAGCGAATGTCAGATGTGAGAGTTGGAGAGGTGACTGATGGAAAAACTGTCCACTTACCATTTCCGTCGAGCTGCCTGAGTTCATAGGAGGAGGCGGCTTGTGTTTGGGTGGGCCTCTGGATAAGAAATACAGAGAGATGTTTGAGATGGGGGCACATGTGTACCATAACGCAAATGTAGGTGTATTGAAAAGACAAAAATAGCTCAGATATTCTAGCCATATGGTATATGTGATAAAATATCCAAGAACCACTAGGTCAGTGTTATATATTTTGTACATACAATATCTCAAATGTTTCCAACTACTTGTTAAATTGTGAGAAAGTCGCTATTCTAAACAGTGACACAGGGCTGTGCAGTGGCCTGTAAATGTCGTAATATCCGCATTACCCCTTTAATAAGAACGCTGTGTGTGTTTTTAAACTCACTCTCCATTCTCAATGCTTTGCCGACGTTTTTTGTACATGGCCACACCAGCGCCGATCAAACACAGAATGATGATAGCAACAATGATCCCTCCAATTATTGCCCCGGTGGAGCCGCCCGCTGGTGGCAACGGTTGATCTAGAAAAACAAGCAAGACAGAAAATCAGCTTTATATATCTATAAGACATAAACGTGGCTTTGTTGTCTCTGAAAGAATTAGCACTTACATAAGATAAGGAGAACATAGAGATTCATGTATTTACATTATCTACAGATCTCTCTTATATGAACAGCTAGATAAGATCTGTAGCAGATATTTCAGTATGATCTCTGTAATGCATAAGTATTTTACAAGGAAATTAATTCGAATAAATTAGCATTCATAATTTGTGAATCATACAACACTATATCGTCACTGTCCTTTTGATACCTCAATCTCCATATTTGGTGATTTAGATGTTTTGGCATAAATCATTATTATTCACCCTTTATGTTTGTCACCAGGTATTGCAAATATCGAACCAATTAAAGTGTTAAAAAGTGCTTGTCAAAGCCCCGCCCTTAAACGTTACGTCTGCGAAAGCTGACTACACTCAGAGCCATAGAGAGAGAGAGACGTTATAACTAGGTTGACCCCAATGGAACAGTTTTTCACGGTTTCAATGTTCCCAGAAGTTACTAGTAACGCATGGAGCTGCGACTAAACAGACCAACTGAGGTAAACTTCTTACCAATTTAAAGACGAAAGCCATTTTAAGAATAAAAAATGAAAGAAACATAACTTCCTGGAACTATCTATCGCGTGACGCTCCAGCGTTTTGGACTTCCGTTGGCACAACTCTCTCTAACAATGGCTCAAACATGCAAATGAGAAACGAGTAAGCCAACTAGTGAAACGGTTACGAATGCAATGAGATTATTCATATTCACTTTCAGTAGAATTAATTGACAGTGTAAATGTGTGAACACTGTGGTATTCAAACCCTTCCTCTTTTAATAATTATTTCAAGCACTCAAAACCGACCTGTGAAATGGGGAACCGCAGCACGCAAATTGCTCTCAACACATTTTTTGGACACGTCTGTCCTATAATTTGCATAATTCCTTTAGTGAATCAGGCGGCAAAACATGCATAAACAACATTATCAGTGGGTGTATTTCCTTCTTAGTAAATGATCTGAGTTTGTGTCCACTGGTTGCGCCTAGACAAGTAATCTGGTTGAAGAACTACAGTACAATCCCATGGCTTCTCATGGTTCACGGTGCGGTTACACATTTAAAGCAGAATTGATGAGGTTCTTTACAGTGCGCCTCGGTTTGAAGGGGTATTCACAGGCAAAGCTTGCTAAGACTTGCTGCCGGGGTGGGTATGCTAAAATTAGTAAGCCCCACTGCTCTCAAAGCGACTGATGAGATGTAGTGGGGCGAGACAGAGAGAGAGAGAGAGAGAGAGAGAGAGAAGGAAATTGCCGGCACTGAACATTCCTTTTGAAACTTGTCCATTGTCATGCCAATAAAACACTAGAAGTAGAAGAGAGAGAGAGAGCGAGAGAGAACAGTCAAATTAAATAAATTAAGTAAAATTAAACGAAGGACAAGATTTTGTGGATATTAAAAGAAACAACACTGTGCAGTACCGATGTTATCCATTGGGGGCGCTGCAGTAGCTATTTTTAAAGATCATGATTTATAAACTCACTTCGTGAGCTTCATGTGAATTTCTGCTCATTTTCAAAGGGATCAGATTAACCTCCTTCCAGCTAAAACGCACACATGGTGACACGTAAATGTATATTATCAAAACAAGATTCTTGATGAAACTGGGCACGGTGCCACCGTAATGCATGAAAGCTCACAAACAGTCACACGGGGAACATAGCGGGACTAACACAATATTGGACACACATTAAAAAAACAGTCGTCTTTCAACCGCAGCGTTGAGGTGGAGAGATCAGATGAAGAAGATGAACACTAGAAAAAAGGAGTCTTTATTTGATCAAGGCTGATAACCGCACAGCACGACTCCTGCGTCTGCATTTGTTTTTACCACGTTGGATATTAAACGAGTCTTTGTTATCGATGTTTTCTGTCTCCAGAGAGAGCAGGTGAGATGGAGTTTTGCTCTGTGCGTGTGAACATATCAGTGCGTTTTATCACATCGATTAGAGAAAGCAGCAACTCAAAACTTCATCGCAACAACCGTGTCTAAACATGGAATCAACGCATATCTTGCAATTCAAACAATATCTTCACAAACCGCACGCTGTTACTTCAGATTCGTCTTGATGCATCACAAAACACTTTATCACATTTACACCGTTGTTGGGTGTTGTTTGTGAAAGTGAGGGGGGAACTCTGAAAAATCTAAATCGAAAGTTTGCAAATTGCTATTTTATTAGAAGACGCGAGTAAACAAAAAGGCTGTACTGAAAACTCCTGCTGATGTGGAACTGAAAGTCATATTGCTTTTGCCGAGTCATGTCTTTCAACAACTTGCAATTAAATCCAAAACATTGAGCTTTGAAATAATCCTTGAGCGAATCACTCTCATTGTGATTTTATTAGAAGGCTCAAGACTAAAAACACAATACTGCAACAAGCAATAAAGCACAACTGCCTTGCAAATCCACATTTATGAGTACAGTGCGAGAAAGCAGATAAATGCAACACACGGAATGAAAACAGAAAGCAAAATGACCTTTTTAAAATGACAGCAAGCAGGTGCTGCATTAAGAAGTTTGAGAAGGACAAAATGAACCACTTTGCACAACATCAGTCATTTCTCCTGTCATTCTTCTATAAACTTTCTACACCTTCTATGCCGCTCTATTTTTTCCTCTGGAGCACACGGGCCTCTCCTCTCGAGGAGACCCAACCCAAGCCTGCTTGTGTAGGAGGAAATTAAAACACGCGCGAGTGTAAGAGGTGGGTGGACATTTCGAAGGGACTGACAAAAGACTCATTGTTGAAATGATAATAATTATCAGCGTCAGCTTGACTTCTGATTCATCCCATTATTTCCCATATTCTTTTACCATCCCGCCACTATACTTAGCCGCCAGACTTAGATAGAAAGAGAAGTGGAAGGAGAGGAAGAGAGAGAGGTTATGCAGTGCTGAGCTGCCCTTAAAAGCTTTATAAAGATCATGATAATTGAGACGTGCAGCCTGAAATCTGTCCACATGCTGAAAAACAGCTCCACTCAACTCACAGCGGCCGCGGCCTAAGAGGATTACACACACACATACAGTATTTTCACTAACCCATCCCTATTTGTGTGACCTCTTAAGTTTTTGCTTTTACACCTTCTTCCAATAACAAATTGAGTATAATCGTCTCTGATTGGTTCACACTTATACAGGCAATTATTTGATTGGCTGTGTGGTTTGTGACGGATTTTATTAGTGTCTTAAAGGGACAGTTCAACGGAGTTCTTTCATCATTTACTCATTCCAAATCTGTATGACTTTTTTTCTTCCGCAGAACGCAAAAGAAGATATTTTGAGGTACGCTGTAGCCAAACAACATTGAGTCCCTTTGATTTTCATTGTATTGAGACAAAACCACTGCGACATTTCTCAAAATATCTTCTTCTGATCTTCCGTGTTTCATAGAAAAGAGTCAGGGTTCGAACAACATGAGGGTGAATAAACGATGATACAAAATCAAACATAGCTAAACACATTTGGGATGATTGATGACTGCAATTCTATTTTGCGGAGCTGAATATTCAGCAGCCAAAGTCATACAATTCGGTCCGTGTTAGATCCATCTGCCACCCCATTCAACACATTAAAGACATGATGTCCATCACGTGATGTCTCCTTCACGACTTTCACTAATGCACATTCTGTCTCGTCAAACCAAATGGTAGGATTGATTCTTTTCCATAATAGCGTATGCGCAGTGAACCAAATGAATGGAAAAAGCCTCTTTTTTCAGGCACAGGAGAGAACAATTCGAGCTAAAGTAAGCTTCATACAGACCAATCACTCAAAATTGCCGTCATTGAGTTGCCTGAAAGAACAAGCACGTAGTAAAAAAAGAATTTGAGCACAGTCTGTTCAGGACCCATTTTGGCCAAATACATTTGGTTTTACAAGACTAGATCTTTTGTCCAACAGTTCTGATGGATTTTGGTTAACCAGACCGCATAGACACCAAATATCACTGCTTGAATCACAGAGAAGTGAACGCATCGGATTAATGAGTTTGCAGAGAGCTTTAACAAAAGATTACGTCTTGGTTTGTCTTTGGTGGCTGTGTGTTTGTGTTCAGGTCTGTCTCAACGGTGGAACACGCTAGATGGTGTCTTACCTCCCTGATGGAGTGGTTACCTGGATACTGAATGCATAAATAAGCGGGTCCAAGACAAGCCAGCGTGTGTGTGTTTGTGTGTTCGGCCAGTCTCATGTGGTGTTGCAAAACACCTGCGTGTCTGGCAGCAAAACTGTCTCCAACAGTTTGGATGCAGTGAAATAATAAAACAAACCCTCCCTGACTTGCACTATGAATGTCTTCTAACATCTCATGGGCTTTCTGTCTGATACACCTGTTTATAGAACATCACTATGAGTTCATCCTGTTCAACATTTCCCATCAACATATACAAATTATGAGACTCCTAAAAATAATAAAGGTGGGATTCTTATCATAAGAAAAAAAATCTATATTCTGTATGCTGATCCCAATAGAAATATCCTCCTAACACGGCACAACAAGAAAACTTTCTTTCTAGCTAAAATTGAGATGTTGCAAACCATTCAAGAATGGTTATTTTTAAAAGAGAACGCTTGGAACACTGTTATTAGGAAGCACAAGTATTGCTCAAGGTTAGGGATTTAAAACATCCCAGCTCGCAGTATTAAACTTCAGCGTGCATCTGTGCCAACACGCTCGTGCTAGAGGCATAAATGATACATCAAATTGTGCAGCTAGTGGAGGTGAGATGTGCTATTACTCCCCTATGTGATCAGAAATATAAATTCGGCCTTGTGAACAATGCAACTGGCAAAAAATATGCATTACATATGGACCCCAGGCGCATCTGGCCACCAGGATATAACAGATCAATTCTATCATCCGTTTGGAAAGTGCATGTGCAGTATTGATGTATACAATGATTATTGAAAACATATATACAATGTTCAAACCAAATATAAGATCTTGGATTTAGACCAGTTAGAAACTGGGAACCACATACACTTAATAGCAGTTGAGTAGTTTTTATTTAATATAATACAATATATATATATATTAATTCATATTAATATGAATTAAATATAAAATAACTTGTTATATTACAGCCCGGAAGTTAACTTTGGGCCAGGGGCGTCTATCTGATGAAATCGTCTATAATAAATCTCAATCTGAAAATATGTAGTAATTATTAAATTACTGTATAAAAATAGATTGATTAATAAATAAATAACTGCCGCTTTTAAAAATCTAAATTATTTTTATATTATGTTTATATTATTTTATTAATTAATAATTAATAAAAAATGATCTTTTTATATGTATATATCATATTTTTTAAAATATAAGCACTTCAATATAGACCATTTCTAAGATGCAAACAAAACTGGTTCAGAAGCACTTCCTGTTTTGTATTTATTGATTAATTAATTTGTATTTATCCATCTTTAATGAGCCCTAAACATGTTGATTAAACATTTAATGTCATTTAAATTCTTATGTTATAGTTGTATGTTGTTATTACGTCCGGGTAGAGATAAAAACTGAAACAGGAAGTGCTTTTAGACAAACATGTATTATTTAATATACTGCATTATATTTTTCTGTATATACCCCATGACATGGACAATTACCACTTTACTTCACTTCCGAAAAAGTAAAACAATAGTATATTCTGTGCAATTGCGCACAAAACAAAACAAGCAGTAGCTTTAGGGCTTGGGGGAGAACCTGTCAGTGTTTTTGAGTACATATGAGATCCAAATCTGATCATGTACTACACATACAAAATCATGCAACCAGACAAGTCTGAGTAGCCACCCTGAGGAAACAAGCTATGTGTTCACATCCAAAGTGCTTCGAAACCATCGAAAGATGAAGATTTTCTACACACTGACAGTATGAGTGTTGTGTGAACTGCTGGAGGAGCTGTGTATGCACTTGTCTCCAGATTTTCACAACATTCAGCATCTGAGCTAATCTCTATTTATCCAATACTTGGCTGCGCTTATTTGAACCGTCTGTGGATTAAGACGAATGACAGCGAGATGGAAATGTGTGCGTTTGTATGTGTGTGTGTGTGTGTGACCCTATAACAGCTGTCCAGTGTCTTTAAAGGTAAAAACACAGAGGGGTTGAAGACACAGCTCACCTAGATATAAAAACTCTGTCATCATTTCTCATCTTCGTGTCATTTGGAGACTGTGTGATTTTCTTTCTCTGCGAAAAACAATAGGGGTAGTTTGACACTGCTGAATGTTGACAGTGGTCTTCCAATACAATGAAAGTAAATGGTGACCAGGGCCTGCGAAACATTAAAAACTACACAAAGGACACAAAACAAGTCCAGCTATATTCCAAATCTTCAGAAGCCACATGGAAGCGTTTTTTAAAGGGCCAGTGTGTCATTTTTTGGAGGATCTATTGATAGAAATGCTATATAATATAAATAACATGTCAAACATAATTTGGTCTGTTTGTCACAAATCCATCTTTTGGCTTTCAAGATTAATATTGGTTTTGACAGCCCCTTTTCACAATCACTTTAGTTGCAGAGATAAGCTTCTCTTTCCTCAAAGAACAAAAAACAAACCGGTTTGAAACGACACGAGGATGCATAAATAATGACACAGTATTTTTTTCTG
Organism: Triplophysa dalaica; assembly: GCF_015846415.1. Taxonomy (NCBI): domain Eukaryota; kingdom Metazoa; phylum Chordata; class Actinopteri; order Cypriniformes; family Nemacheilidae; genus Triplophysa; species Triplophysa dalaica. Next base: position 12,655,836 of record NC_079566.1, on the reverse strand, counting down.
TTAGGGGCTACGTGTCTCAACTTCAAGGACCCCCTTCTACGTCCAGTCATCCCTCTCTCTCTCTATCTCTCGCTCTCTCTCCCGGGGACCAATCTGCTTTCCGTCAGTCTCCATTTCACTCTCTGTATTTTCTCCTATCTGAATGTCGCACAAGCAAAGTGCCACCCCCTATTCCTCATTCTAGGATGCTGCCTCTCCTCCAGCATCCTTGAAATCCTTCAGTCATTTGTTTTTCAACATACGCTGCTCTTTAATGTACATCACGCACTGGATACGGTCTGTAAATTTTATGATGTGTGATGGTTTATTCTGGCCTCCTGCTCTCTTTGAATACCTCTCGAGTCGATTGCGCTGTATTGTTTGATGCCTATCTCAACATCCGCACAATTTGTCCTTCGCTACGCTATTTTATTCTTAACCACTGACATCCTGAAGTCAAGAGCGCACACGGGGTCCTCCATTTCTGTGGAATGACAGTTTTCGGCATGCTCTTCACTATTCATGAGGCGCTCTGTTCTGCTCGCCCTTATCGTATGTATGATGCTTTATTTGCTGTTTTTCAAAGCACAGTCGTGCGATGAACCTGTTTTCATATTTCTTTATTTGAAGACGCATAGAATCACTAAATGATTGCTGCGATATCTGTTCTCACGTATTTGTTAACAAAGGAGTATAGGCTCTATTTTGTAAACGAATAAACCTCAAGAACATCTCCACCATTTCTTGAAAAACATCAATTTTGGACAAACAAGGTTTCAGAAGGACAGCGACGATTTGCTACTTCCTAGTCGTAGAGCCCTGATTGGATGAATATCTGCGTAGTGCAAGATGAGTCATCAATATTTTTGTTTAGTTACCTAAAAGAAAACGAACGTTTGGCAAATATATGCATTTAATATTGTTTATTTTGTAAACATGTACACAGAAAAAGACGCACTAAAGCCCCGTTGTTTTCCTCTGTTATTATTCAAGCTGCTCTTTTTCTCATGTCATGTCACGGTGCGCCAAAACAAAATGCCACAGCTCGATTGTTTTAATGTGCTTAAACTCCCACATCACAGTCCGTGCCATGTTTTTCAATTTTTTTCTATTCCTCTCTCATTTTCTGCTTCTCCTTCCGCTTAGAGCTCAGCAGCACATAATAAATTCATCCGCTTTCAGTTTCTGGATCTACCACACGCCGGCAGCGCAAGACAAAATGGCTGCCCGGCTCTTGTTCCTGTTCTTTCACTATCCACTCAACGTGTTCAAAGACGATTTTTTTTAAAGGTTATTACAATCAAGGACCCTCCTCTGCAACTCTCTTTATTATAGGCTCTCAAATAATTACCTTGGAGATTAAAAAAGGCTGTTGATGCTGCATTACAGGTTCTTTAAAATACAAAGATGGCTTACGGTAGCTCTGAAGAATTGGAAGATACATGGTATTGCAAAGAACTGAAATAACACTTGACTTTTAAGCCGTTATCTCTCACTTTTCTTCTCTTTTTTTTCCACCTCGTGTCTATCCATCATTCTTTTCATTTCATTTCCATATGAGGCGACTTGTTTATGTTTCCCGGTTCAAGGTTGAGACTGGGGCATCCATATCTCCAATGAACCAAACAATCCATTTCAGAGCACACCAGTTCCTCCAACAACATCCATCCAGCGATGCCTGCAGCACAACTCTGTCTGATTTTAAAATGATTGACTAATATCACATGTATGCGTTTTATATCGTAGTCATGTACAGATGCATCCAACCATCATACCTCTACTAAACTTCACTGTTTTCATACAAGAGTAAAACACAAGAGAGAGAAAGAGAACGGAGGAACATTTGGGAAAGCCTGAAGCTCACTTAGCCTCCATTATGGGCTGTGTACGCAACCCGGCTATCTAGAGTTCAGTGATAGACCCATGGGCAATGCAGAGAGCCGGTTTCACTAGGATATGACCACTCGACACACGTCTCACTTAAATGGAGAGCCCTATGGCGATGGCACGGGCCACATCCTTCACCCATACGGCTTTAACTTCTTATCTCATCCAGGGGAGATCCCACGAGGGTTAAGAAAGGAAATATAAATAATCACGACGGCAAGATGGAGGAAACAAGGCAGAGAAAACAAAGGGCTGTAGATTTTTCTTATCGCACTCGAGATCAAAGACTCCCCGGATGCAACCTGACTGTTTCCTTACATATTTTTTCCATGTCTGAAGCTAACTCAATAAACGCGTTTCATTAATATTCATTTCATTCATATCTCAGGCTCCATTCCATCACAATGAAAAAAAAAACCATATGGCAAATTGTGAAAAGACTGTTATTTCTCTATTGTGAGAAATCGTGTTTGCAGAATGTGTTTTGGGGCTTTTTAGATTTTGTACCGGGGACCAAAACCAATCAGAAAACGTACGTTCCTTATTCCGACGTGAAAAGAGATACGGCGAGAGCGTACAATGGCAAGCGAGTGTGAAGATGGCCTTGGTCTTTATTAAAAAGAATTGAATTTTTATCTCAAGTTAATATTACAGACTTAACAAATTCATTCCGACAGCTCTACAGAATAAAGTGAAAGCCGAAGTTTAGAGGAAACCAACCTTTAGGGGTTCAAGACTGATGGGTTTAAAGACCGCCTGCACAATGTGTGTGCACAAGTGTGCATTCAAACAACGCAATAAGACAGAGATATGCATTTGTCAGGATTTAGGCAGTAGATTAATATCGATTTTTATGTGCACTTTCTTCCCAAGTGACATAAAATAAATACATTGTGTAAATGAACAATTAGAAATGTTAATTTTTAAAACGATTTTTACAAATTGCAACGTTTTAAAGCAGAAGTTGTACTACATTGTTAAACAGACAAACAATAAATGTAGATATACTGTAGCAATAATTGTACAAATATGGAAAAAGTCAACATCTGAGAAGAAAAGAATGCAATTAATTATGTATGGGTCAATGACGTATAAGGATTTTCGACATGCCAACTTTAAAATACAAATAAGTTATAATATCTATTGCGGTTATTCAAACACTAACAATGTGGTCTACACAAATGCAGATTAAAATAAAAGCGATTTGACTGTTTTTCATTTATGAATTGGCCATGGTCTTCAAAAATAAGTTTCCTTGAAATGCTTAACATTTAGTATTTTATGTCTTTAGAACAAAGTATTTTCATTTTTGGTAATCATCTCATATATTTGTTCTACAAATTTGTCTACTTAAATTAACAAAATTGTGAAAATTGCAAACTTACATAAATATTTTAAAATACCATTCACTTAAGCATACTGTATTCTAATACATCCTGATTAATATTTCAGCCAAAAAAAAATATATTTTTAATTTTTAATTTAATGCAATCTTTGGTCGTACCGAACGATTAGTGGTCTTTATATGTCATTGACCCTTGAATACATTTTGATTATGGTGTGTGTTGTGAAAAGCGCTATACAAATAAACATTTCGGGGTTTTAAACTAGTTAATGTCCACTTGTAATTCATAACCAGTTGACCAAAAAATGTATTGAAAGAGTTCAGTCTTTCAAAGGTCTAATGCTGGACAGGGTTTGGCTTGTGCTCCAATTCAACACAAAGTTGGGGTTCACATCTAAGGCGTTTTTTTCTTGCCTCTTTGGACAAAACCCAGACCAGAATTTTATATATCTAAAATAATATATATTACAACATGAAAATTCAGATCTGGGTTTTGTTTGCAAGGACTTGAGAACGCCTCAGAAAGCGCATTTAGAAAGACATGCAACGAAAAACAATCACACAATTTACTCACGCAAAGCAACCCATCTCCCTGCATAAAATCCTCCGGTCTTTCCCACTTACTCTCTCCTAAACACATTCAGAGCACAAAACACTCTTCAGCCTCCCAAATGGACATCCCACTCATCACTCCATTGAGTGCTAGTGGCCCTATTAGCGTCATTAGCCGCTAATATAACATACATTATGTGGAGATGATGGGCACAGTACAGCAAGCTTACTGTTGCCGCGAGTAAACAGTCAGAGTCCATTAACATCTGATCAAAGTGCATTAAGAAATAGAAGTTTGCATTTGCAGCGGCAGAGCGAAATGTTCGAGTCAGCGTCTCGCAGCCAAGCGTTCTTCCCCCAGGACCTCTCCTAAATGCATTTGAATGCAAGAAACGGGAAATAATCGCTTAATTGTCTTCGGTTTTGATGTTCAATGGTCTGAAAGCTGTCAAGAGAGTCTTTGCCTAAATAGAATTTGAAATGAGTTTGCTTTTTGGTTCTCTTGTTTATGTTTGTGACCAGGTTGAAAGCTTTTAATTGCATAAAGAATCAAGTACATTGATATTAATAGGCGAGTAACATAGGGATTTTATGCCTGGTCAGGCACATCGATATCGCCACTACCCTTAAATTCATTTTTGGATAGCGGAGAAGCTTTAAAGACACGCTAAGATTCCCTGAAATGTGTAACTTTCTTCAATGTGTTGATGTAATTTCCACAGAAACAGGAAGTTTCTCCCTTTTAAAATAGCACTTAAATCACTTCTCAGTCAAGAATGTGATGAGAAGCTGAAGTGCAGAATAGTGTCACTGACCCATATTGAGGGAAGTAAGAGACTGTAGGTTTTGAAGTTCTTCCTCTCATAAATGTGAATTTTGTCAATACTTTGGAGCACACCAGTCCATAGATGTCATTGAGGGATATTTACACAAAAAAAATCACATCAAGTAGAATTTCACGTGAATTTTAATTTGTGACATACTGCTATATAAATGGGCAGCATGCACACATGACTACATTCTGAAAGATGTAAGGTTAAACAGATTTGTTCATCTGCAATACAAAACAGTCCGTCGGATGATTTCTTGACATTTATGATTAGTGTGATTGGAAAATTGCTGTTTGCATTCCTATTCAGTGATTTATGGGTAAGAAACAGTCCTCATGTTTATCGATGTTATCATGTATCGCTCCTCAGCTTTGGAATGCACTGCCTCCTCACATCATAGATGCACAGAATGAAAAATTAAATCTTATTTAAAAACTTATTTTTTTAGGTTAAAAAAACAGTTTTTTTATTATTTGTGTCTGTTGTATAATCCTTTCAATAAAAATTTCTGCTCACTGGAGATGGATACTGTATATAGACCACTTCCCAAAAGTAAACACTAGTCCAGAATCACTTCCGCTTTGAAATAGTTTTTTCAATGTTACATGAATATTTACATCTTAAAGATATTTGTTTAACATTTTGATTCGGTTATACATTTTCTGTTGGATGTATGGATTGTTTCAAAGCAACAACGTAAACTTTACTGCGCATGCACGCTTTAGTAGCCCGTACACATCCGCAAAGAATAGAGACTATTCTAGTAGAGATTATTTCTGTAAATGACATTACCTAGCAAGTTAAAAGTATGTATAGCCGGTATTATTTTGGCTAACCAGTAAAAGAACCATTACTTGGCTAAACTTAAACGCGACAAAGTTACACGACCCATTCAAAAAATTGCTAATTTAATCAAATTAATATTCAATAAAATACAACAAATTGTTTATTAAACACAATTATTAAACAATAAAATATTTATATTAATTAATAAAATATAAAATAAAAAGCCTAAATAGTTATATTATTAGCCACTAGCCAAACCGATAAACAAACACAGACTGGAAATGAACTTCAGTCATGCGTGTGTGTCTAATATTGTTCAAACGTGCAATGTTACAAACTGAAACAAGAAGTTCTTCTGGACCACAATTTTTAAGTCTTCCATAGTGGTCTAAACACAAAATAAAATACATTTTCTAAATACAAAAATCCAGAAAATAAGTGATGCTGTTTGCCAAACTCGCCATCACAAAACTTACTAACTATCTGTGTGCCTCTGGGTTGTTGCAAAGTGGACACCCACTGCCAAGGAAATTCTAGTGTCTAGATAAGTCTCTCCTCCAAGGTAAGTTCATTTTATCTGCCAGGTGAAGACTGTAAATCAGTTCTCTTAGAAAAGTAATGGCGCGCATCTCCCCAAAATGGCACATGATTTGAAGAATCATTCAAGTCCGTAGCGGTGTGAGATGAGTTATACGCCAAATAATATTTGGCGCTGGGGGTTTGTTCGCATCAAGTATGCTTTGGCAAACGCCTCTTAATCTCATCGCGGCACACACACACAGAAAGATTCACAAGAAAATGCCATTAAAGTCCATAATTATGCACCACCTATTCCAAACACACATCCATAGCTCTTAATATACTCTCAAGTCACAGCGGGTAGTAGCTTTTATTAGCATATTAAACAAGCTGACAACTCATTAATGTAAATTTGGTCACGGTCACCTTGAATTTATGATGAGGTGAAACACCGGACGCCAACTAGAACAAGAACAGTGTGCGTCTGTGTGTGTGTGTGTGTGTCTAACTTTCCCCCAGGCTACATCCGGTCTGTCTGCCAGCTCTACAGTACTGAAGTTCCTTCACTCAGTTTAAAAAATAATAATACAAGAGCTGCGAAGTGACGCTTTTAATGGAAAAGGCTTAAAAAAGAAAAGCTTAAAGGAGCGAAAACACACACTTTTGTATGCTGACACCTTGACGGGTTCGCACAAGCTTGACATACCCAAGTCTGCTCCGGAGGCGTGTCAGAGCCGGTTGCCATGGATTCCGAGAACCCTCGGCACCATGAGAAATGAACTCACACGTCCACAAATTCTCACAGATGCTACACACACTCATTCTCTCTTTCAGGTTATCCTGACACACACATTGGCCACAATGTGGCAGAATAGAGATACCACATGTATATTACACACACGCATTCTCCGGCACTAGATTCTGAAGCTTAAAATCGATGCAGATTCGCCTCAAAGTGCTCTTCGGAAAATCCTGCCCCATTAAAAACAAGCTGCCAACCTGTCAGCCATTTTCCCTCACTGTGCACTTAAACACTACAAGGACTTAAAAAACATAATTAGTTTTTCCAGTCGTAGTTTTCTTCTCAGCTCTTTTGTAAAAGCATTTTGCTTTTACTTTCAGATGCTGTTGCAAATGGGCGGCATAATTCCATATTCGGGCACACCGGGAGTACATTTGCGAGTGAATTGTGTCGATTTCTTAACACGGGTGTAAGAGAAAAAGGGGGTTTGGAAAAGCACATGACAGATGTGTGAAAAGATGCATGCTGAGGTGATTACAGCGGGCTACATTAACATGCAGGTTGAAAGTGAAGCGAGGTCGACGACTGCTGGTCAGCCGATGGTCTGTTTAGAAAGGAAGTGTGTTTACGAATGAGGCAGAGAAATGGAAGTTAAATAACTTGAGACAAACTCAAACACTAAGTCACTCAATACAGAACAAACACGACTATTCATATATACACAGCAAATGAAGTCAGCCCTTGGGGAGAGAGAGAGAGAGAGAGAGAGCTATTTGTTATATATTATTGCACTCAAAAGTCAGAGACTACTGACTAGAGAAAGTATTTCTTCATGCATTTCAATTTAAAACATTTTTTTAAATGAGATATTTTTCCCATTTCATGATGTTAGTTTTTTATTACTTTATCAGCATAACATATGCGAAAAGTTGAATTAATACGAATTTCAGAATTTAATTGCTTTGCCCCCTTTAGCTTTAATGAGAGCACTCAATCTGGCATAAATTTAACTGTTTGTTTCCAGGTTTAAAAGTGCAGGAGCGATTTCTGAAATGGTGTTGACTTTTAAAACCGATACCCACACACATGCACACTCCCATTAAAAAAGAAACACATCACTGACTTCAAAACACAGCCTTTAAAATACAGAATGCTGCTCGCTCGCTTTTCTCCCACATCCAGTTTGTAGTCAATCAAATATTTACACTATTGGTTGTTTGGTCGTTGTTCTCAATTCTCAACATTGGTTCTTGGAAATCGCTTACTTCACACTTTAAATGTAACCTCAACCTATTGGTATCTTCTATAGCTTTACGGTATTAAAGGAGCGACATCTAGTGATGAGGTTGCGAATTGCAACCAACGGCTCACTCCATCTCTCCCATTCAAAGCACAACAATGGCTCTCACAGCACTAAGATATCGTCCCCTTTTTTATTTCTTTATCTAAGGAGATAACGTATTTACGAAACGGTCTGTAAAGCAGTTTTTCCATTTAGAGCTACTGTAGAAACAACATGGCAAACTCACTTAAGTGGATATGGTGTGTGTAGATAGAAATAGCTCATTCTAAGGTAATACAAACATAACACTTTATTATTTAAGGTCTTTATACACCTTTGAAGACATAGTTATATACAGTATATTATATTGTATTTCTGTAATAAGATTAACATAACAGGGGGGCACGGTGGCTTAGTGGTTAGCACGTTCGCCTCACACCTCCAAGGTTGGGGGTTCGATTCCCGCTTCCGACTTGTGTGTGTGGAGTTTGCATGTTCTCCCCGTGCCTCGGGGGTTTCCTCCGGGTGATCCGGTTTCCTCCCCTGGTCCAAAGACATGCATGGTAGGTTGATTGGCATCTCTGGAAAAATTGTCCGTAGGGTGTGAGTGTGTGAGTGAATGAGTGAGTGAGTGTGTGTGCCCTGCGATGGGTTGGCACTCCATCCAGGGTGTATCCTGCCTTGATGCCCGATGAATCCTGAGATAGGCGCAGGCTCCCCGTGACCCGAGGTAGTTCGGATAAGCGGTAGAAAATGGATGGATGGATGGATTAACATAACATACAGCATTTTGCATCATGAATTATGTGTAAATTATGAATCATATTAGTCTTAGATATGTTGAGTGGATGCTCGTTAAAAGCAACGCAATGATGTCCAGTTCCATTTCATCAATGAAAACTCCTCATATCAATGAAATCCACCTCCGGAGGGCTGGAGTTCCACTTTATTTTATAGTGTATTTGCCGGGCACGCTTCTACAGCACAGAATCTGAAAAATGCATAAATGCACATGTGCACAGCTGTTTAACTGCAACCCAACACACTGAAGGAATGCCTCAAGGGACCGACATGTTTCACCACGTTAAAGCTAAACACTGCCTCAGAAGAGCAGGGTAACAAAAATCTACACTGACAACCATAAAGCTCGAACAAATGCATTTCACACGTACACACAGAACACGTCACATGCATAATGCAGTCACACACACACCGTGAGATGAGTGTACTCAAATATGGTATAGCACAGACAAACACACACACATACACACTGTGGTCAGGATCCATCTGGAGCACTCAGCTGCTGAGAAAGAGACATACACTTTCTCCCCTCTTGACTCGCTTTTTTCTCACTTTCTCCCATCTGCCATGTTCTTCCTCCTCTAATTGCCACCTATCTCACCAATAGCACACAGATAGACATCTTAAAAGCTATACTGTATTAGTGATGATCCCTCATGTACTCTGTGGTTTTCATACTAAGATAATGATATTTAACTATACGTCAACACTACCTCTGAATGTAACTCTCACAGAACCCTGCAGATATTATTACACTTAACGTAAATGGTGCTTTATCAAACACAACTTATAAAAAACGGGCTTCACAATGCTATATAAAGAACCATTTTTGGCTGTATGGTTACATTAAGAACCTTTAACATTCATAAATGGCTCTATGTAGTGGAAAAAGGTTCTTTAGACTAGTTTTGACATGTCTCAAATATCTGACCCATCTGTGAAATCCAGGTTTAATTGATTGAATTATGAAATTAAGAGCATCGATGTACTGCTAGCCAAAAATGTATAAAAAAAATATATATATTTACACAAAGTTTTATTATATTGCATTAAAAATACAAAAGGGTGGCTTCCTAAACATTGATTTTAATCTTTGACTTGGCCTTTCTCAGTCAATATTTAAGAAACAAGTTTGTATTTTTACAAAATTTTCTTTAAATTATAAATGATTATATGATAAAAACAATAAGAAATGACTTAATTTGGGTTTTACAGTCCGGGTCACATTAAGTCAAAAGCCCAGTGTGTAATTTTTTGTAGGATCTATTGATAGAAATGCAATATTATACACATGACTATGTCTTCAGAGGTGTATAAAGTCCTCACATAAACTTATATTTTATTACATTAGAATGAGCTCTTTCTATCTACATCACTGTGGGTCCCCTTCCATGGAATACTTAATGTTGTTTCTAAAGTAGCCCTAAATGGACAAACTCCTAAACAGAGCACGTTTCGTAAATATGTCATCTCCTTAGACAAAGAAGCGGAAATGTGGTGAGATATTAATCATCGGTCATCCATCATGCTTAGAATGGAAGGAGTGAGAGGTGGAGTGAGCCATTAGTTGCAATTCACAACCTCACCACTCACCACTAAATTTCATCCAATGGACCTATAAATACATAATTTAGTCATTTGGCAGACGCTTTTATCCAAAGCGACTTACAGTGCACTTATTACAGGGACAATCCCCCTGGAGCAACATGGAGTAAAGTGTCTTGCTCAAGGACACACTGGTGGTGGATGCTGGGATCGAACCAGCAACCTTTGATTTACCAGTTCAGTGGTTTAACCCACAAGACCACCATCTCACCATCTTACATACATGAATACGCGTTTACACAGTGTGACTTGAATGCAGACACCACTTCTATTGTTTATTCTGATCATCCCATTCAAATATTACTCCATTGTTTTTATTGAGAACTGAATAAACCAATAGAGGATGTCTCTGAATAGAGCTTGTCATCTTTTTTATCGTTTTTTATCACACTGCAGCTGGTCTGTTTTGATTTCAGCCATAATAACAAAAAATACAGTTAATCGACACACTTAAAACATGATTACATAATAAAACACATGATTTCTGAAAAATATTAAAAACGGAGATCTCATTTGGAACCAAACTCATCTTGTACGCACAAGAAAACACCCACAAGTACAAATATTAAACATGTCTACAAACTCTTTTGACTCGGAGTTGAAATGTCCTCAAAGCCAGACGGACAGAATTCTGTTTCTGATGTTTTTATATTATATATGTATTTATTCAGTCATTTCTGAAATCACTAACAAAATAAGCACAGAACCAAATCCACACAAAGCGGACGGTAAATATGCTTCTTACTCTGTGAAATCTTAACGCACTTTGGGTCTTATATCAAACACACGCAGCACACACCACAAAGTCAACATCAAGGCTGCATACCAACCCACACACACCTCTGCACATATCGAAGCACAAATATGAACGTATCATGCCTTGAGACTAAGTGTGAGATTAAAGCTCGGCAGCACAGGAAATACAGCGTTTAATCCACAAACACACACACACCTTCATTTCATCATAGCCACTACAGTGATGTAATTATAGCTGGGAGACGGAAAGCAGAACTACAACCACACACGATCCTATCCAACACATGTAATCCTGCGCAGAACATCTCACCGCCTTGAGACTGGATATCCAATTCACCATCATAACAAATATTAAACAAGGATCTGATGAAATATTCATCGCTCCTATTAAATATGAAAAGAACATCCAAACCTTAAAGTAATTCAAAGACAAAGTGTGCTCATAAGGTTGCAGCACGCCTGCACTCAATTACAAGCCATTCAAAAAACACACCGTGGTACCATATATAAAACAACATTTAATCCACCAAGGGTGTGTTTTTGAGCAAAATGTTCCAATGTTTCCATACAAAGGCTTCACTTTATTTTTCTGAAGTTAATATTTAGATTTTCGGTGTGCGTATGCGTGTTCGTGTGTGCCGTTTCATGCTGTTTTGCTGAATTCATGGGGAGAGACACAGTGGGTCTTACAGATGGCAAGAAAAACACTTCTGAAGGTCTTTAAAACACACACAAAGCCTCACATGATTTCAATCGCACATTCAAACAAAGATTAAATGGGAAAACTGGGCCGATCGTGAGAGGAATGTTTTGAGTTACACAACGCTGTATAACTGTAGGTGGACGTATCTTCACATACGCACACTTAGTCACACATTATTATGCAATTTCTTAGTCATACTTCACACGTGGACGTGGCTACACAACCGAGTGGAAAAATTGCCAGTGATGTTCTGTGACATTCTGCAAAACAGCGCTAAAAAGTTAACAGGAAAAAATACGAAAATAAAGAAATGAAGTGGAAGCACGCAATAATTGACTTCGTCAACACAAAGTGATTCAGCTTACAAAAAATATAATGCGTAATTGACCGACTTGGTGCCAGTATTTTATTTTCTTCAGCTCGTGAGTGCTGGTGAAATTCCATCTGTAATCTGCACAGTGCTGCAAAAATGAGCTCTGGATTCACGTTCGCTCAGAAGAAAATGTTCTGGAAATGAATCATCATCATGTATGATTCACTGAACTGAGATTGAAATAACCCTGTTTAGCGGTGAAACACAATGAAGCGTAATCGTCTCGTACACAATTGGAAACTAATGCACACGTTTTAAAGGAGCTGTCCTCCAAAAAGAAAAAGATCTGAGGTCTTTTATTCACCCTCACGTAAACATGACTTTCTTCCTTCCACGGAGTACAAAAGATGTTAGAAAAATATTTTGGGGGTTATCTAATGCAAAAGCATATTGAACAGCGGATGTAATGCTCCAAAAAGGGACAAAAGCCACATTAGTGCATACTGTGCAAATCTAACATCATACAGCAACTTTTCATAAAGAACAGACCATTGCATAAAGAATCAAAATTTGTGATTTTACTATGTAGAAAAACAGCAATGTGAACATTCTGCACATTTTTGAAGGAAATAAAAATATCCCCAACCGAATTGGCTCAACTTGTACACTGGCCCCCACTCATTCAAAGAAACGTCAAGTGGCATGTGCCATCAAATCAAAGGGTGAAGCCATATTATGCCATTTTTCCGTTCACATTTCTCTGCGCTGATTGATGGGAAATTCAACACTTTTCCTCCTGATTTAAGTCTCCCTCACGACTCTTCAATCAAACCAAAACATCCTTTGACGGACTTCATTCAATGCACGGTGCGCCACTCCATCAATTATAATTATATGCACATAATTGCACGGTCTCAAGACTTGCCTATATATTAGCACTCCGCTTGCCTCGCAGTTATCAATCATGGAGTGAGCGGCAGGAATGCATTGTGGGTAATGTGCAGATAAGTGGCGTGTGGCGCAGTTCTGAAATGAGAAGGCCAAATGGCGTATCTGCTTCTGGGGTTTTGTTTTGGCCCAATGTAAATTTCACATTCACCCAGAGGAGAATGTCACGGCTCAGTATCAACTTACGTTTGGGATATTCCTGATTCTCAAGAGAAATATATGAGATGCAAGAGACTTATATGGATAGTTCACCCCAAAATTCTGTCATCATTTACTCACCTTCTTGACATTTCAAAACCTGTCTGACTTTCTTTTTTTTCTGCAGAACAAAAAATAAGATATTTTGAAGAATGTCTGTCAAAGAAAACCGTTGGTCCACATTGGACCCACACATTTGTATCCATACAATAGAAGTCAATGAGAACCAACATTTTTTGGTTACCAAATTTTTCAGACTGTCTTGTGTTCTTAACGACAAAATTTTAACTTGAACTGAAATATCTCCTTTAAGCAAGTTCGATTTGCTCTGTATTTAATATGTTTCATATCTAGGAGAAACAACTGTGATATTAAAGGGATAGTTCACCCCAAAATGAAAATTCTGTCATTATTTACTCATCCTCTTGTCATTGCAAATATTTTGCATATTTTGAAGAATGTTGGTAACCGAACAAAGGCGGTACCCATTCGCTTCTATTGTTCAAAATATCTTCTTTTGTGTTCTGCATAAGAAAGTCGTGCAGGTTTGAAATGACAAGAGGGTGAATTAATAATGACAGAATTTGTATTTTGTGGTGAACTATCACTATAAGAGACCTCCTGTCCCATCTTTCTTATATGGGCCGTTCCATTTACTTTTCACTATCAACCAGCAGCCAACAAGGTAATTTGAAATTCATATGACTATACACGTTACGATTTTCAAAAAGCAAGTCACAAATGTTTCTCATTTAAGGTCACGCGTATGGATGTGAACCCTTTAAATTAGACCCAGCCGAGTGCTCTTGTGTTTAGCCATCATTTCATCTCAACACATGGCGACGTCCAAATTGCCGAATTGTTTACTCTTTAATTACACATTTATTTCCACCAGAGTGACCCATTCTGAATGATTTGTGGACCTGTGGGGAACATTTTTAGACAATTTATTTTACACTGTGTTTGCAATGCCAATTATTTTCCCCTCCGAATTTGTTTTGAGCATTCGGCTGCTCTCGCCTTCTCAGAAAAATATCCCTTCTTCAATATTTTTTCCGCATGTCTGTAGTTTTGACTGATTATATCAGTGTTTAACAGTCTGACATGTCTCTGTGTCCCAGTAATTGATCAGATTTGAGCCAATTAATTTGGCAGATGACAGCGTTTATACACGCCCTCAACCCATTCCTTTTATGTTATCGGGTTTTATCTTTAGATGAGGGGATGGTCTGTTAAATAAATTGTTCTTGTGTCATAGTTTTTGAGAAATGCTGATATCCTCTAATGCATGCACAGAATGCATGGAAAGCCAGCTGCGGTTGAACGGGTCTCTTTTAAAGTATGTTGATTGGTTTCCACGTGTCATCATTGGTTCAGGTGTGCACCGCCGTCCCAGTCGTCCATCAAGCTAACCTGAGGGGACGCGCACACGGGTGGTAAGAGGCACAGCGTGAGCAGTGGAGTGCTGATTTATTCCATAGTGAGTTTGTTTGTGTATGTGACAACACACGGTACCAGAAAACGGTGAGAATAAAAACGAAAACAAATATAAAAAATCAGAGAGCATGAAATACGCTGCCCGTACATGATGTTCAGTATGTGATGCGCTATATCAAGCCATCTGACAATTGGATCTTTTGTGCTGCCGTGATCTGAACCACAACAGAACGAGAGTGTGTCAACATTAGACAGAGAGAGACAGAGAAAAGCCCCGATGAAAGCACCGTATTCTGATTGTGTAAGACCGTGATGATTGTATGAGACTTAAGGGAGATAGACAGAGATAAAAGCAGGAAAAGATGTGGGAAGGTATTAGTGGCCTTCAGAAACCAAGATATGGAGAGAGAAAAAGAGAGGCCAAACAAAATCACCAAAGCAAACATCAAAATAATAAAAGTAAGAGGTACAGATGGTGGAGAGAGAGCGCAAGAAAGAAAGAGAGAGAGAAACCTGCTTCTAATTTAAATACATGTCTCAATATTATTATGTTATGTTTTCTAAAGCAATATATATTATAAAATACACACATACACACAAACATATATATTGTGCAAATGAGATGCGGACATTTGTTATATATACACACACATTTCGTATGTGTATATTCAAAAATAAAATGTGGTATACATTAAAGGCTCAAATAATTGTTGTAATTGTCTGGAACTGTTGCAGAAAGTCTGTGTCAGTCTGCAGATTCAAACAGTTAGTGTGTTGTGTAATATTCGATTTTACAAGATTATTGTGGCCAAAATAATTCATGATAACAACATTGACACAATATCTACTGAATGTACATTGAACATGTCAACATACATTGAAACTAAAAAATTAAATAAATGAGGCACAATTTTGTGTTTTCGAGAGAGAGAGAGTGAGAGAGAGAGATCCAATTAGAATTTGGCAGAAAATATTAGAATCAGTAATTGAAGCGATTGCCCTCTATGGCAGTGAAGTGTGGAGTCTACTGAAAATCCAAATCAAGATTTTACTAAATGGGAAAAACATCCAATTGAGAGCCTGCATACAGAACTCTGTAAAAATATCTTACAAGTGTAACATCACACACCAAACAATTGGTGCAGGGCAAATATCCAGTAATCATAAAGATAGAAAAAGGGGGAATCAAATTCTGGAAACATCTAAAACATAGAGACCCTCCCTCATATCATTATAAAGGCCTGTAAGACCAAGAGATGAGCAGAGAAATGAATCCTCTCGGTCAGCAGGTCCAGAGCTTCGGTCCTGTTGTTTCAATCCTAACATCTACTGATGCTCTCAACCACAACCATACTGACAAAATCACACTCAGATTAAGATCAGATTACAACACAAATGAAACCAAACTATAATCACTCATCTGGAAACTCAAATAAAACAACAGTAAAATGCAGAATAAAGTGAGAATACAGTACGACAGACTATCTGTACACCGTGGCAGATAATAAACTAAGAGCCACGTTGAGAAGATACAGACTCAGTGGACACAAACTCAATTATCGATATCGGCCGATAAATGGTCATTTTTAATGTAATAGTATCAGCCGATAATAAAGTTTCGGCCGATATATTACATCCCATAAATAATTTTCTCTGGTTTAACTGCCTCAGACGCAGGCTGCAGAGTTAAAATACACTACAGTACTGTCTTTGTGTTGTGCTCATTCAGTAACCGCTATTAGCAAAACATTGTTGATGTAGGTACAGTATTTATGAATGTGTAAATTACAGGAACAAAAGCACATTTGTTTTACATCTTTTTTAAACTAACCTCTATTTTTATATATATTTACATATATTATAGTATTTATATTATTACTATTCTTTTCGTTTGCACTATTTGTACGCAGCCCAGTGAGCGAGAGAGATAGAGAGTGAGACTGTTTCTAATCATTGGCTATTATGGCAAAACTTTACAGGCATGATGAATCGTTACAAATACAGCGTAAATAATGTACAGGATATCCATAATCATATTTTTTTACAGCACGGTTATTGTCAATACTGGTAGGATTTGTTACACCCCTATAGTAGAAAGTTTGATTTACCATGTGGCAACAAGTGAGCTGATGTTGATTATAAAAATAAATGGTTCCTTGAAAACAATTCTGTGTGTTTTATGCAAATGAACAAATATATCATTCTGACTATCTGCAATTTCCTGAAGCACAAAACGCTTGAGTCGAGGGGGGCGATTAGTGCGAAAGAGCACCGAATAAAATAACAAAGCCATCAGAATCATTTAGGCTGTTTCTGTGCGCATGAGGGAGAGACATTGATTACAGCTGAAAGATTGAGGATATGCGCTGGAGCAGAAGAGCAAAATTAATAAAACAAGTGAAAGTGAGAGAGAGAAATGAAACAACGCATCAGCTCCTCAGGTGAAATGAATGGATATTAATAGCAAGGTGTTGAATTCGCGCACAGAGAGAACGAGACCTGAGATCTGAGACAGGTGACGTTTCCAACTTCCAGCGCCAGGGAATGTGCGTAAACAGATTTACCAGAAGTTCCCCTGCAGGAAAACTGCTGTACTTCTCTAAACTAAAGTCTGCTATTGTTATTTAAAAGGCTGTTAAATATATTACAGAGAAGGAAGTCGATAAAAGCGGATTTTAATTATGAACGGAGCTTGATCTAATCGAATTACCAAATTCGGTCGCCGCGGCGACGCATTGTTTGCGGGCGCTCATAAAATCACGCTCTGTGCTTATTCAACCACTCCATCCAATTTCTCATTCCCATTGTTAAAGTGATGAGATAAGGGAAAAGAAGTGTGTGAAAAATGAGGTGCATCATTTCGACATTCTGGGCGCATTAAAGATGCAGGGTGGGTGCGCGCACACACAAAATGCATCAAAATCATTTCCGTCTAAAAGAAAGCTTTTCTTGGTAGAGACTAACCCTATACTTTGCCAGTCAAAGGTATGAAATATCACACTTTAAACGTTCGATCTGCCAATCCCATCCACTTAATTCATGACAGACGCAATCAAAGGAAGAACATCCGCGCGTTTGGCTCTGTCGTCGTGATCAAACGTCTCTGCCTTTATAAAACGTCACCGCGTCTCACCGCATGCACGCGCGCAAGTGCTTCTCAAGCTCCAGAGTTACGCAGACCGTCAATGGCACGTGAAAGGTCCACCTGGACTTCCCAACTCAGGTGTGTCGCTAAAAACTGTCTGCTGAACATCATAAGTTATAATTAGCAGAAATAATTATCCAGGCGAATTCAAAACAGCCCAAATGCGCCCACCTGCACGCGTTTGCCCACAACACAAAGACACATTTATGGCGAGATGGGTCTATTCATTCTGGAGGTACAGAATGACTTTAAAGCTGTAAGCGTGGGCAATATCCTCTATATAGATAAGCAAACGATTATTATAGTCACTGCCAGTCACTGTTTACAACTTCATTCGGTTACCTTTCAGTTTACGTCACTATCTGGTCACACTAAAGCGGTTTCTACTTTACATGATGCAATTTACTGTACATGTCATGCACATCTTTAAGATGCAGAACATGTCCGTAAAAAGGCCTGCCCACTTTTAATGATCTATTGATCATCATGTGATAAATAACTGCTGTCATCAATAGAAAATGCAAACATGTGTTATATAAAGATATCTGAACATTTATCGGCTGGTTCAATGGCATTGCAGGTGCTAAGTGGAGAAGATGCTATTTGTGCCCAACTGTCGCGTGAATTCATCTACAAACAGGAAGAAACTAGGACACAATGGCACAAATTTCGACAGTCTTTAGCGTGTTATCTGAAAAAGTGTCCAGCTCAGGTGTTGCGCTCTCAAAGAGTGACAGGCAGAGAAAAGCAAAACAATAAGAAAGAGAGAGAGAGGAGGACGAGCGAGAGAGGCAGTCAAAGGAAAAGCTGGGACACGGGTGCATTTCACAGTCTCCACCGTATCGCTTTCTCTTCCTGCAGAGAGACGTAGTGTTCCTGTCTGACTCTCCTGTCATGCACTAATGGATGTCTGCAGATAAACACACACACACATAGACGAATTTCCAGAAATACACACGAACGGTTTCAATGTGTTACAGATGTGTCATCCATGACAAAACACTGAGGCAGATACTAACACACTAATACACTTCCGGATCTTGCCGGGGGTGCTGCATCCAAATTCACGACATCGCTACGGATCAATACTCCACATTACACAAACAACTTGCACAAAACAAGCGCAAGCAACCTCTCCGTCGCACCGGTGGGCATTACTAGCATTTTGTTTGAAATTAAAAGCATGTTGTTACTCCGGCGAAATTGAACAGATTAGCTGCAAGCGTTCTGAAATTAATGAAGAAAGCAACAGAGATGAATGATGGTCGCGTACTGTAGGCAACAGTACATTTATGGTTTTGGTAAGTTGACTGTGTTCGACGTTGTGTACAGAGCAGAGAACCAATGAGATTTCACTACGGGTGATGCTACCAAGCATGACGCAATAACAATAAATTGCAAGCGAAAAACAAAATGCATCTAAAATATTACGGATCACTGCATCACGGACAGCTTCGTTTGTTATAATGCCATTGTTCTAGTTTTGTAGCGTTTTATAAGAGACACTGTAGGCGTAACATTTACTTTGAAAGACAAATTGAACACTTCCAAAAAATGAAATCTGAAATGTTGCATTCCTTTAGTTATACAACCAGCAAGATCAAAACCAATTTAACTTTGTTATTTACGGTAGTATTTAATGTCCTCAGTTTAATTACTGCTGTAAGCATCCTTCATGTTTTTAAAAATGACAAATAATTGGCCTAAATTGTTTGATTTCAATAACTCGGCATGGGTGCAATTAGCAGAACTCATTTTATGGGGATAAAACACAAACGTTAAATTTTATGCAGACTAGGGGCGAGAGAGACTGAAATGAATCTTTTATCTGCTTTTTATGGCTCACATTTCAGTTTTTCTATTCGTATTCTGTATTTTCCCCGTTCCTTCATCTTCAACCTCAACCTAAGAAAAAAAATCCCTTTCGAAATTAAATTTCTCTGTGTTGCCACAATAGTCTTCTGTTTTCAATACATTGTATTGTTGTACGGACTAAAATTCACGCTACATTTTCAATCAAGTCTAGTTTGACAAAGTACATCACTGTTTTATGTATAGACCACTTTGGAAAATGTAAGCAATGCTTAGGCAACCTTTATCCAATGTTTATTCAACCTTGGTCAAGAACTTCCAGTTTCAGTTTTTAACACTACACAAACAGAATCAAATGTTAATTGAATATCTATAAATATATAATTATGTAAGTCTTAAAAATGAAATACAAATGGAAGTGCTTCTGGACCGGTGTTTACATCTGACAAGGTGGTCTATATTAAATGAACCAGTAACAAAACAAAGAAGACTTTATGTGGGTACAACATTTCCATCTTTTTGTATCAAATTATTTTTTCTTCTGCTCACTGCACTAACTGTATACCACAGCCCCCACTCACACTCCACAAAAGCTTTTTCTTGTACTGGGGTAGCTTGACTCCAGCTTAACTACTTTGAAACTGTAGCTTGTCAAGCTACTCATACTTTAAAGTAGCTTTCAACACTGACACCGAATGCCTCACATCATACCATCTGTCTCTCTTACATTCCCTCCCCTTCTCTCTCTTTGCAAGTCAACCTGTGAAAAACAAAGCTCAGGTAAAACACTATTTCTGGAAACACAAACTGCTGTAGCACTTCAGTGAAGAACATGAAAATAAGTCCTAAGCGGCTTTGTCTGCATGAATGAGGGAAAAGTCCCACGGAGGGCAACTGTGTGGGTGCGGGGGGCTCGATGTGTCAGTTCTGGGGAGACCCTCGCAGAAGAGGAGAGGGTTGAAAAACTAAAACACAAATGCTTGAGTACTGAGGCATTTGTTTGTCCATCTGTATTTCATGTTCTCACATGTACAGTACAGTCTTATAAGCCTGTTCTCAAAAAGCTGGGTCTGAAACATTCACTCAACTGCTGTATGATATATCAACAAAAAAGACAAACTGAACAAAGTCCATCCGCAGAAATAAACACATATTGATGATTGCTGTAAACATAATGTGAATGATTTACTGCTTAACAAACTCAAGGGATGTCGACACAGAGTGAGCTCTTGCGTTCATCCGGGCTGTTTTGTTAAACATGTGACAGAGATGCGACACACTATGAATTAACTGAGTTAAGAGTGCAAACCTGGGAAGGTTCATATAAAAAGCAAAAAGAAAACAGCTCTTTACTGTAAACATTTTTGCTGTAGTTATGCAGCTATTTGCCCGCAACTTACTGTAGACTATATTTATCCAATTTATTGGCAACAGTTTGTTCAAAGACAAATAAACATTAAACACAAGTCTTTATCTTTACAAAACAAAACTATAAAAAACAGCTTTATGCAAAGCATTCTGGGAAACAGAAATCCACATAAACCTTTTTCTGCTTTTTTTATTTTGGTTCCAAAAATGCTTTGCATGAGGCTGCTGTTTATAGTTTTTTTCTGTAAGGATAAAGACTTGTTAATGTTTAATGATCATATATCTTTGAACAAACTGTTGCCAGTGAATTACATAAATGTAAATCTACTGTAAGTTTCTGGCAAACTGCTGCCAGTAATACTGTAATTTCTACAGAAATCCTTGACAGAGTTGCTGAGGTGGATGGACCTTTTCTGAAGGTTAAGCAGCCTCTGTCACCCATGCGAAAAATCACATTTTCCAGCTTTTTTGTACCATTTTATAGCCGAAAGCACCTTTGATATTATACCACAAGGTCTTTATATTCTAGTTCCATATAGAAAGCCATCTACTGTATCTAAAGAACACGGAAATTAAACACACTTCTCTAAAATAAAAACCCACAATGTAACCTCAATAACTTTATTCCTCAAATAACCGTGACCCAAGATCTCCACACGCTTAACATGGGGTTCTTCTTTGCGGAGCCTAATGGATAGTTATTACATTTAACCCAGGCCACTAAAGACTGTACACGCCCACTACAGACGCCACGTAGAACAGCCGAACACGCGTCACTGAAATTTAAGAGTCAAGTCACAGCCAATCCCATTCCCCCATTAGCTCGACGCAGACAGACCATTAGGAAACGTCAATACTAAAGCAGCCAGACAGTCCGATCTGCCCCCCAACCTCTCTCTGTGAGGTCATCCGTGCCGGGTGGTGGAAGAGCAGAGCATCAAGCAGAAGGGCGAGAGAGTTTAATTCCACGGCTGGAGGGCAGGGAGCGTCAGACGAGGGATGATGATTGTGTCGCACTCCTGATCCGTACAGCACAGCCCACAGCAACACTTACACCGCCGCATATATACAATATACACACACATATTTACGTTGCACGTACTGTACCTATTTTCCCCAAAGGCAGGCTTTGCTCCTTTTGATGGTTAATCAAAAACGCATTAACATTTAGCAGGGCTACAAGTTCCCATGAAACCTTCAGTGTGGAGGAAACTGACCACATACAGTACAGGTCCTACATAAAGAGATTCAAGAGAACCTTTTTAACATGAACGAATCAATAAATGCATTGATCACGAGCCAGAAATCTTACATTTTAGCAAATGCATTTGCTTGTTGGTTTTATAACATTGGTTTTAATTTTCCACCAGTCAACCCAATATTATTGAGCCATCATGAAATAAACACATTTACATCACATTTATCGGACTGTGATTTCTTTATTCACGCTGTTTAATTTTCTGCGGCTTACTTAAAAGTTCAACCAAAACAGGAAATTCTGTCATCATCTACTCACCCTGTTGTCATTTCAAACCTGAATGACTTTCTTCCGCAGAAACTAGAAAGAAGATATTTTGAAGAAAGTCGGTAACCAAACCGTGTTGGCACCCATTCACTTCTGTTGTATGGACACACCCAATGCAAGTGAATGAGCGCCAGTTAACTACATTCTTCAAAATATCTTCTTTTGTGTTCTGCAGAAGAAAAAGAGTCATAGAGATTAGATCTGAGAAGAGGGGGACTTAATGTTGAAAGGTTTTTCATTTTTGGGTGAACTACTTCTTTAGTGCTGGAATCTGTATCTTTTAGGGGTTGAATATGAACAAAAACCATTTATTGATCAAATACATGAACATAATAATATACATAAAAAAAAAGAATTCCACACTTCGATTCATTAAGCTTATCACATAATAATGATTCATGTTGAAAAATACATGAAGTAGCCTGCAGTTTAATGCTTTAAACCTAGTTTTATGTTTTAGCCTCAATCCATAGAATCCTCACTATTAAATATTTAATAACAAGTCTACCTATAGAGAGAGCGTGAAACTAGAAGCGGCCTTTAGAAATGCAATATAGATAAAACTCATAGCTCGACTGCGCTTTAAGTCAATTTGAATAAAATATTTATTTATAGCCCTCTACACAGAAGCTGTTTTATGTTGATTGTTGTGAATGCATCGGACCTTCCTTGAAGATGCACAAATCTAGTTTTCTTTTTGGCCTTGTGCCTCTTTAATTAGAGAGGGTAACAGAAAGAATAGTGTAAGCAACCATGAAGAGAAACGGGATGGAGATACACTATGTCACCAGCCAGATTCGTCACTCATCTCAAGATGAAGTACATGAGCTAAACATGAGCCACGGCTTTTACACCACATTCATTATTGATGTTAATGGATGATAACATTACATCCATCTGACATGGTTTCTAAGTTCTTCAACATCTTCAATCAAACATGGCATTGAGTTATGGCATTAAACATACATTTAAAGGGATCGTTCACCCAGAAAGAGAATTTGGTCATCATTTATTCATCCTCATGTCAGTACCTGTATGACTTTCCTTATTTTGCGGAACACTTAAGAAGATATTTTGAAGAACGTCGGTAAACGAACTAAACTAAGCCCCGTTGACTTCCATTGTATGGACATTTCTCAAAATATCGTTTCTGTTGCACCGAAGAAAGAGTCACATTAAAAGACATGCGGGTGAATATATTCTTGCTTCCTCTGCTGTCTCTCCTCACATTGTGCTTTAACGTGTGAACCGTGGTACATCTACATCATCAATCCAAGCACGTTGAGCCTGGCACATGAACTCAGGTTAGAAGCATCTATAGTTGCCCAAGTCTACTTGATTTGGAGAGTATATTTAAACTGCCTGTCACTGCATTACTTGAAAGTAAATAGAGTTCGCTTTGGAGTCAGACAGGCTCATTTTATAAACTGAAGCTTCCAGCAAGCTGCAAGCCATAGAAACTTCACAAGAATTTCACGAGGTCACAAGAAACCCGAACTGGCATTGTGGCACAAAACCTTCAGTAACAAACATTTAGCGCATTTTTATCTTCAGTACAGACTGCAAACGAACCGCAGAAGCGGTATTAAAAAAACTCTCTCACCGCCTCCCGCCACGTTTCAGTGGCTCATTACTTCAGCATGGGGCGTTTGGCTGGTAATGTCTCAATTTCTTAAGACCCCATGAGGGGGTTCGAGGGAAGACTACTAATAAAATTCTGTATCCGGCGGGGGTGTTAACCGTAATGAGTCTAAGCACAAAAGGCTGCGAAATGAATAAATCTTAAATCGGAGGTGTAAAATAATTCAAATGAATTTGACGAGGCAAAATGAAAAAGATAATATCTGAGAAATTGTGAATTATTTCACGCCCATGGAACGGATGGCTGAGGTAATAGGTAAAAAAAGAGCTTCCATTCCTCTCCAGGCAGAAAGAGGGATTTGTGAAAGTACCGTACAGGAGCTTGATAAATGAACAGATCACTTTCTATTACAAGCAAAACGATCGCGAGGTGAACCTATAAAATAAAGAAGACAAAGAGTTTGGGGCAAAAACGGTGCTTGATAGACACGCACGTATTTCATTTAACTTAAGAGAGTTGATTTTCTTTCTTTCCTTTTTTCTATCTTTCCTGCAGCTCAGTAGTAAGGGCATTGTGTTTACAACGCTAGGTTGTGGGTTCGATCCCAGGGGATTGCAAATACCTATGTAAAATGTATAGGATAAAGCAATGTAAGTCGCTTTGGATAAAAGCTTCTGCCAAATGCCTAAATGTACCACATATAGTAAAACTGTCTTGCTCAGATGTTGCTCTTTCATGGCAAATGCGTTAAGCTTCATGCGTCTCAGACATTTCTCCTAAAATGCTTAAGAAAGCAAAAAAGGAACCAGATGACACTACTTCAGGCTCTGTATGTATCACTAGTTTTAGGAGAAACCACGGACACATTAATGAGATTTTTCTGCCTTTCTTCAGTTCAAACGCAGCAAACGAGATCTCTGAGAAATTGTGAAACATTGTTTTGCTGTGTTTACGTGTAAATTGCAGACCTGCTATTGACCGGTTGACTACAGCGTGAAGCCAGGCCAAACTAAAACTTTGAGCACTCGACTACACCGGATAATTGAGGCCTATCAGTGCTCGGTGTGGCAAAAAACAACATTGTGAAACTAACAGGGAGAGAAGCCGCAGGAAAAATGTGTGTTAAAGGAGGTGAAACAAAGGGCAGTTCGCCATTTCCGGAGAAACAGCACTTATTCCAATAGCACCCACAGTTTGTCCTCGTTTACTGTGAAAATAAAATCACAAAGGCACATTTCCCGAGAAACCTTATTAAACACTTACAGTATCAGCTCTGGTATGTCTGTTGAAGATGTGCTTACACAATGTTTGTATATCAAGGCCAGAGAAAATGCCATATTTATTGAACAAAAGCAATAAGTACACTCCATTTAATGTTTTTCTGTATCTAGGTTTCGATCGCGAAGACGATGCACAAAAAGATTCCGGACAAATTTCTGCCGGACAAGACGTGTGACCTCATGACTGTACGTATACAACACTGTAAATTCACAACAATTGTGTGAACAATACGCATTTTTGCTTATATTTCTAAAATAAAAGTGTATTTTTACTGCTTGTTACTATCTCTATTCATTCATTTACTAATCAAATAAAACGTTTTCTGGGCATTTTACATGCGAACATTTCCTGGATCCCCCTACATACGCATAGCTGAACCCGGGTGAATTGGTTCCCTTGAAGATCTCTAATGTCGACACACATTTATTCAGAAAGTCCAACAACAGTTCGGTACAATGATGTTGTGACAATCATCTCTGTCTGTGATCTATAGAGACCGGAAGAGAATTGGATGAGTTTATCAAGAGTTCGCTCCTTTTTCATCTAATCAATGACAAACATTGACTGATGCATCGTTCCTAATCAAACAATAATACAGAGCCACATAAAAGGCTCTTACAAGCTTGTCAGCGTGATCTGTGTATGTGCGCTTCACACAAAAGCCGAGCCGACCCTGCCCGAGCTCACGTCCTTGTGCGGGGAAGGAATGAAAGAGGTGGTGACAGAACAGTGGCAGTGTGTTGTCAAGGCGACAGATGCGGGTGCCTGAAGTGGGCCCTCAAGGTTGAGGGGTGTCTCGCTGAGAATACGGACACACAATGGGCTGCAGGTTTGTCAAAAGCTATTAGCATGTCAAGGATTACAGAAAGCTGGGAAGATTCCCTGCAGTGTGTGGACGTTACCAGTACAGACCCACAGGCATGGCTGCCAACCAAACTAGAGGCGGGTTAGGTCTATATTTCTATAAAAATATATTTATGAGGATAGTGTTCTGTTCATAATAGGGCTTTTAGAATATCCGATTTTCACTATGTAATAATTGTGACCAAAAAGTATTAATGACAACAATATTATCGCAGTATCTTATTGATATAATGCAGAGAGAGAGAGTTTGTAACCATTGTGTATAGTATAGTATAGCATAGCATAGTTTAGCATAGTATAGTATAGTATACTATGGTATGGTATGGTATGATATGGTATTTAATAGTATAGTATGGTATGGTATGGTATGGTATGGTATGGTATTTAATAGTATAGTATAGTATAGTATGGTATGGTATGGTATTTTATGGTATAGTACAGTATAATATAATATAATATAATATAATATAATATAATATAATATGATATAATATAACATAACATAACATAACATAACATATAATATAAAATAACATAATTAATATAATATAATATAACATAATATAATTAATATCATATAATATCATATAATACAATCAATATCAGTATATATTTCTTACATCATTGTGGAAAAAGTAATTCAAATAAAAATACTTATGTAAGGTATAATCCTCAGATAGCCGTGTATTAAAGGAATTTAATGCACGACATGGAGACCAAGAACCGGTTTTAATGCACACCTTCCAACCAATCAGAATCGAGTATTCAAACAGACCATGGTATAAGTATTTTTAAGTGCTTAAAAACATTCAATTATTTTCACAATTCAGCTTTATGCACACTGTTAAAACTGCAAATTCTATTTAAAACCAAATAATGTGTAATAACATTTCAACCAAAACCTAACATCATAAAACTATTGCAAAATGGTCCAGACATGTGCTTAAGAAGTTGAGCTCTCAGCACAGTTCAGAATCCCATCATGCAAAAAAAGAAAAAAATCCCATCAACATCCTCCCAGGATTGAGTTTCAATTCAGTCCTAGTCAGACGGGGGTCAAAAGTGATTTCATTCTGGGACCTGCTGTGTAAGCTTTGAATTTGCGCATGGCTGCACTACGAAGGCCCCTCGAAACCAGCGTTACATATTTGATGCTTGAAGCAACACTCCACAGAAACCACAAAACGAAGGAAACATGAGGTCAACAAACACACGTAAGACAGAATATTTAGAAATCCACCAGGTTTTAATTACAACCAGTATACAAAAATAATGTGACAGGACAAACAGGGGTTTGGAACGTACAGCGTTATTCTTCTTTGCTCCAATTAAACACACCATACAAGTTGAAGTGTCTTTGTGTGTGTGTGACATTAAACAGTTCCTTCCCCCTGAAAGAGAGACGAAGCATCTTGTACACAATAAAAACAAAAAAAGCAGCAAAGCCAAACGCAGAACAATGGAACGACGTGGAGGTAATTCAGGGTTGCGTATCAATTAGTAATGCGTTTGCTCGTTCTCTAATTTATTTATAGTATCCACAAGAAGCTGATGAGACGGAACCGAGTGGGAAAACACCTTGTGCGGAATCACAATTTCGCTTAATGGCTCCGAGTTGCTTTGAGACTAGAGGCAGTTGCAAACTGAAGATGCAATAACCCATTTCTGTTTTCGACAAAAAAGAACAGTAGTCGAGGACAGGCTGCGTAATTGCATGCCAAAAACATTGGTTTTTACCCCGGCGGTATTCTGCCCGCTGTGGCACTATTTTCAAAGAGGATTAATGCCCCAGCGGTTCCCTCTTCATCTTTCTGGGTAATAAAACCCCACGACCAGCGAAAGGTGGAAACTTAGAAGAATATTGATCTTGTCTTTTGCAAAATAGGATAATAGTGTTAGACGTCAGTGTAATTGGTATCTTGGTTTTTTTATGGAGAACAAATCCTTGGCAGCAACAGTGTGTGCGGGGTGCACCGAAGGTGAATCTTACATGTCCAGGTCATATTTTACTCCAAATCCAAAGAAAAAATCGATTACTTTTAATTAAGGCTGCTTAAGTTCCATTGAGACTGCATTGTGACATTATTTGAAAGGAAATTAACCACGTTCAATTCTCATTACCGTAACACATCTGGACATTTTCCTCACGATTCTCTATGGCTATTCTCATTAGTTTCTCATTACCAGAATTTAGCAATTTATTATTACAGTTTGCATACATTAAAAGGAATTTAATAAATTGCAATATAACAAATGCTACCATGATCAATAAAAACTTAATGAAATTTTTTTGCCATCAGTGTGCAATCAAATGTCACAAAGTCAAAATCATTTATTAGTTCGCAAAAAACATTTCTTTGTCGACTTTGGAGTGAAATATGACAATCTTAGACATGTGTAAGCTACAGTCGAGTACGAATACGCGTTAAGTGTTGTAGGGTGTCAGTGCATAATGTTTATGTGTGAACGTCAGTCTACCGTACTGTCCAAACTAACTAGTGTGCGCCTGGAAAGCTACATCGGGAGGCAACACCACCCGCATCAAGGCAACTGAGGTTATTCTCATCTACTCTGATCTAGTGTACTACGTCTGCTCTTATATTTGGTTTTGGCCATATGTGACCTCTACTGTTATTTACAGTACTGATAAATACTTACACTTTTACTGGATATCTTGATGATAAATACATACATATACAGTATATATATATATATGTGTCACGCACAAGACACGTCACGTCAAGATACACCATCAACACCTCACAGAATAGCACTGTATTTCCATCCATTATAATTACAAACTCAACAAATAAAAACAAAAGTACAGATTGAAGTTCTGATAGACGTGTTGCGGTACAGCAGTTTTTGATACGTATGAACATTTTGTGTCGAATAGCATTATTTACAAAAAAAACAGGAAGTAAGCCGTGATTGGCTGTCTAAGTTTGCGTTCCATCGGATTGTTCTTTATAGACAATGTTACAATTTGACAACACAACATTTCAGAGTAAAACGAAGAAGTTGCAATCAGCAAAGAAAGTCCTCCACAGCTGATGGGGTAGTAATGACTTACAGCATTCATTAAAGACACCATATGGGGCCAATTTGCCAACAATCTTGTTTTTCTGTTTTATACTTTTTTCTTGGTCTGGTATTCATTTACACAATCTCCAATGAATGGGGCCAACTTTCATCTCTAGGCTAAAACACATCCCAGAAGGCACTTACATCAGTTATTATTAAAATATACCTTTTTGTCATAAAATTGTGAACCATACTTGTTTCAATCAAGTTTGGACCACTCTCTAAACAGTTTTGTTTCAATCTTTGCTTGAGTAAAATATGGACAAACCCAGTTGTTGGGATTCAATTAACTTAAGTTGGGTTGTTGTAATAAAATATGGACGTTTCCTAACCGAGTGCATAAAATTCGACACATTAGATATTTTGGATGAAAAAATTCAATCTATTATTTTAGAGAGTCTGGGAAATAATGTTTGTGCTTATTTGAAACAAAAATACCATCTGAATGCAGAAAGTCTTAATAGTGCTCAAAATCGGGATTCATTTTCTTGAAGCTCAATACAACACTTTTGACTTTAGGGTGAAATATAACCCAGACATGCTTTTGACAGATCCAACCAACACCCAATATTTGATCTTTATGTAGCCTTGGGACTGTGCAAACGAGAACAAGATATCAATATCTAACCCTCAATACAAATCTTCTCTTATAACATTCTAAAGTTCAACAAAAGTTTTGTCTAAAACGCTAATGCTACTCATTGAAAAACGTCAATTGGCAATGTTGCTAGGTAGAAAAAGTCTCATTTCTTTTTAGACTTCGACGTGCACGACCATCTCGGCTATATCCCAGCTCACGGGCCTCTCCGAATGCATGAATCTGCCCGACGCAGATTCAATTTCACAACTAAAACGGTTTGGTGGCGTTAATACCTCTGCAACTGCAAACAACCCTCTGTTCACTTATTCCATCCCCTTTTCATACTGCACATCTTGGTTTTTGTGGCCGGTAATATAAACCGGAATAAATCGAGGCACGGGAGCTCTGGGAAAATAGCTTTCCGATCCTTATTTTTCAGTGCAGTGATGCCACAAAAATGATGAATCTTGCGCGCGTGGGTGAACGTCTCTGTAGGCTATAGTAACTACTGCCTTAACACTCGCCGGGTTCAGAAAGTATAATCTCCAAATTAACTCACGGTATATCTGCACCGCTGCATTGAAGAAGTGTCTGGGTGATATCACATTTATGCGGGCGTGCTGAAGCAAGAGGATTCTTTGTCATTATCGGTCTAACTTCCCTCCGCCAAAGTCTCGCTACTCTGAAACCAAGGATGAATGACTCACGGTTTAAGTAATTCAAAGCGCTGCCAAAGAATCCATACAATCCCCATGTTATTATGCAAAACATGCGCTGACCAAATACGGCAAACACATCTGGAATACACACATTTTTAAGGTTACACAAACATCAGTAGACATCAATAAACCTCTGAAATGACATATATCTATTTCTTTTTTGAAAAGTAAGCTTATATGCTAAACTTCAAAACAAACCACTGACCCTCTCAAGAAAAGCCCGGTCTGTAAACCGAGCGGCCTAATCTCACAGCTGAGCATACGGTGAGAGTGCATTACCATTTGACCTTTTTCACAGCTGGCAGTTTTTCAAGACCGTGGACTCGACTGAACCAAGCAGCATATGCTGGCCAGCTTAACGTTTCCCGCCAGGGTCCGTCCGCACTCCACGGTCATATAATCCTCCACTCGAAGGCACGTCAGTGGCGCTCTCTGAAGGCACGCCACCAATCCACGGTTTCTATCAATCAACTTAATCTGTTTTTAGTAGAGTGTCAACACTGTTTTTCTTTTAATGGAAAACAAGGGATTTGTCTGCCGGAGAGGGTTGAAGTCACACTGTGGGCGTTTGGTTCGCTCCTACGAGCGGCCTGTTTGCAGATTTTTGACTTGGCTTTCTACAGTTTTGACATAACTGGATTAATCTGGACGCTCACAGCATCGGCATAGGATGCGCGCGGCTAACGCACAACATTTCCTTCCTCCTGAATTAAACATCGCCTGGAACACGCTGTTCCGCAAAGACAGGGGAGGGAAAAACATTATTACGCCTCTTCCTAGAACCCCTGGAGTCATTCAGAAAATTCCTTTACCGTAACAAGACATCCGATTAATGAACAAGAGCTAAAAAGCGGAGAAAGTTGAGCGGCGGCTGAATTGATCAGTGCCACGTAGACGAACGACCTAGATGCCGGGAACGACCGGTGCAATGTGTCTTTCGCTGACAAAAGATCCAGCTGTTCTCAGAGATGATGTTCCTGGCAAAGACTTCATTGCAAGACTTTCTAAACCTTTTAAAGGGCCTAACCTATTGTGCTCATGGGAGTGACTAAACCACAGAAAGTCTTGGGAAAACGGGCAATATCAAGAAGTCACAGTTACACCACAATCACAATGTCTAAAGAACAAAACTTCCTGACGAAACATTTACCTTTAAAGCGCTGAAAGTCGCTTTGGATAAAAGCACCCGCCAAATGCACAAATGTCAAATACTTCAGGTCAATCTTTCATATTATGCCTCACACAAAACTATGCATTACGATGTGAGCAGCATTAAAACGTTTAATGTCTAGATGATGAGTGTTTTTTTCCACAGAAATAACATTAACCAGTTGCACGGCACGTTTTCTTAAAACTGTTTGAAAGGTCAAGTACGGATCAAGTAAATATCAGTCAGGCGTATCGCACATCCATCTTGTCTTCGTCTCCTCGCTGTTCAGACATAGATGGCAGTCCGTGAAATGATGGAGCCGTCTCGCTGAGACTCCATGTCGTCGTCAAGGTATGGTGCACACTCTTCCTCACGCCGGTGGATTTGGTAGCTGGGCGGCAGTCCGCCGAAGCGGTCGTACCTCTCGTCCTCTTCCTCCTCCATGCTGTCGTTCAGGGCCTCGAACTTCCTGCGTTGTGCTTCATTTAGGTCACCGCTCAACAGGATGTCATGGGCCGTTGGCATGCCGGCGGTCATGTGTGGGAATTCGTTACACTTAGCCGTCAGGGTTCCCGGCTCGCCCTCGCGATACGTGTAGATCGGCCCGTTGTTGTTCGCACCGGTGCCGTTTTTGCTAGCTTTCTTGCCGCCGAAAAGGCGAGTTTTGTTGCCGTAACCTCCCTGCTCGCCGTCGCCCGAATACCCGTGCTGTTGGCGCCGGCTACGCATTACCAACACAGCAACCAGCGCGCTGACCAATACGAAGGCCAAGAGGCTGCCCAGAATGGCGCCGGCCACCACACCCGCGCTGGAAGGGTCTTCGGTCGACTCTGCAGAGGAGCATAAACACAGAATTGATCTTGTGGCGCCTGGTGATGTTGGTGGTGTCACTGCTATTCTTCACCATAGGGAGTGGTGTACTCTTTGGTTCTGTTCTAATACGTTTTTGGACGCCCCCAGTTCCCAGCTACAAGTCGTATGGTGTGAGCCAAGTTTGCCGGATCCCATCACGTGAGAACACAACACAAACGTCCGTTCCTTCTACGCCTGGGAGCTGACCAGGTGAGATTATGCAGCGGCACAGCGGACACACAAGACGACAGCGAGAAAGAGAAACACACAAATGGAGTAGGGAGAAAAACCGTGACTGTCACAGTGTGATCATGCAAAGAAGAAGAGCTGTGAGTTACAATGAACAATGCTTCTTGCCCCCCTTCCCGCAACTAACAGGTCAGTCTTCGCATTCCAACCAAATACCGGGAATGCCTCCAAATCACAAACACTAAAGAAACACCTGCTTCAGAAGGGATTATCCCCATTTCATGCCGCAACCTGCAAGGAGCGCACTCGAAGTGACGTCTATATTGTGAGAGCACAGACGTGATGTCAAGAAGTGTAACTGTATTTATTTTCTGATTTAATCAAAAGATTACAGAGCGAGACTTTTCGATTTGAAGGACAGCAATGGTGCTATGCAAGTCCTGCGAATTGATTTCGGTTAACACTGTTCTACACAGGTCAATATATTAATAATGCTGGTCCCCCAGCTGATGTTGAATACATGCAGAATGAATACAGAATTATTAAAAAAGTGTACAACTTTGAGCTTTTTGTAAGTAGTTCCAATAACTGGAAAAGGAAACCAGCCCACTCGGCTAGAAAATCGACATAAGTGCTTGCCAAAGCAAAAGATCCTGCCACAGTGCATAATGCTTCATGCTTCTTTATTACTTATTACAACTTTTTCATTATTATTTACTCATTTTATACTATAATACTTAATTTATATATTATTATATACTATTTTTTATTTCTATATTTTACTTTTTATTTGAATATCATACTGTGTTATATATGATTTATATATATATATATATATATATATATATATATATTTATATTGTATGAATATTTTCAGACATTCACAGTATTAGTAAAATAATTGTTTTCTTTTTGTCAATGTATTACGATGTTGTATTTATGTAGTTGACAATTTTTTAATTTACATATAGCGTAGAATGTGAGGCCAAAATAAAAGTATATATATATTAAGAGTTCATTTGCAAAAATTGTTTTTATAAATGTTCAAAAATCATCTTTTTTCTTATGTTTTATGTTTTTATTGTGCGTTCCTGTTTATATTGTGAGCTGCAATTTTTTTAGTTATTATTACTTAATCAAAACAACCCAACTGCATTTTGATTAATATTATTTATATTATGAACCAAAAAAAATGATTTTTGATTTTCAACTCATCATATTAAATAATACATTATATATCATCATTTATAGATCATTTAACATGATCATTATTATTATTTTTAATAATGCCATAAAAGAGACTTAACTTCATTGTTCTTTTCTATAAATTTCTGCTATATTACACCAAAGTACACATGTGCGGTTTATTTGTCAACTACCCATTTACTGTTAGGTTATGTCTACCATCATTTTGTAAAAATAATATATAAAAAACAAATATAAAAAAGTACTGACTCTTCAACAAGTTGCGCAATACGAGGTTTACAAGAGTTATGCACCAGAATGTAACACCCAGTATGAGCAAAAAAACAATGAAACAAAAAAGCAAGCTGAGGTTCTCCGGTTTGCTTCATTCAAGTGAAGTAGATCTTCAAGTTCACCGTGTATCTACTCCAGTAGGCCTTACAGAAAGACACACAGACTCCACTGCTCTTATTCTTCGCTCTCGGCCAAGCCATCACAAATTCCACCTCCAGCAATCTCCCCAGTTACCATGACAATTTGAGTCATTACAGATTCAGGCAACTAGAGACGAGTCAAGAGGGTTCCCAAATTTACCGCCGTCTCTATTTAAGCCTGGCTTTCACAGCACTGTCTTCCACCACTGAGTAACAGTTCATCAAAGAATAAACAGGAGTGATGGAAATGTGTACGAACACGTATATTCACATTAAATATCTTCCCACACGACACGGATACAACTTAATATCCCTGCAATGTAACAAGCGTACGCAATCTCTCGCTCTCCCACGCTCTTTTCAAACCCTCGGTTCTTTAGCTTTTCAGGCGGTTTATTTTATCCCTTCCCCAGGAGACGGAGAAGTGCTAAAACAGCGCTTTCTTAGGATAACCCCCCATACTTTTTGTTGACAATTTTTCCCTCTTAATCCACCGACGTATTAAAGGAATAATTTACTCAGAAATAAAAAAATGTCATCACGAATTCATCCTGGTGCTTTCAAACCCATATGGTTTTCTTTTCTACTTTACAGCACAAACGGAGATGATAGGCGGGATTTTGACATTTTTCTTTTCTATACATGAAAGTGAAAGGCGAGTTTCAAATATGGAAAAAACACAAAGACAAATACAGCCTCTGGTCACTATCATCACATGGAAAATATCAGCCAAATATTAAGCCAAATTCCTCCTTTTTGTTCTTCAGAAAGAAAAAGGAGTTGAATAAATAATGAAAGAATGTTCATTTTTAGGTGACCTATTGCGCAAGTCTCTTTAAAGACCTCCTGTCGACTAAACATAGACACACAAAGCCGCTCACATCTCCGCTCTCTCTTAACCTCAGTCTCTGTGACACTATCTCTGGCAGATGCCACAGCTCAGGATCCATAATTCATTGGGCTAGAGGACAGTATCCGTGAACCCTCGACATCCAGCTTTGAGATTTTAAGACAAAAGACAGAGGTGGATGAGGAGAGACAGAGCACTGCTTCATCTTGTCTCAGACTGCGACAGAACAACTGGCTTATGTTACGCTTTGACCGCTTTCCACCTTTCCAGCAGCAAACCATTTTATTATTTAATAAGCCCTTTTTATAACACTTAAATTATGTTTCCTTGCTTTAAAGATCAGCTGACCAGTATGAATTTCAACACCGGGCCCAATTTCAAACGTACTTTCCTGCTAATTGAAAATACAGCCATTTACTTAATCTTGCTGCATTGCCAGGAAAAACCAAATAAGCAATTGTCAATGTTTGGAAGAGAGCCGACTGCTGGAAGCACGTCCCAATATGGTCTCTAAATATTTTTCATATAATGGCGTAGAAACGTGCTAAATTAAATCCCTCAAATTTGTCTCTGCAAAATATTCTTCCATTCGCCAAAGACACTTCATTATGCCACCATACTGTTTGGAAAAGTTTCCTACAGTTTAATGAAATAGATTGAAGTTTTTTTTTTCGCGTGTAGGCTGTAGTTTTAAAAAGG
Source organism: Triplophysa dalaica (assembly GCF_015846415.1). Taxonomy (NCBI): domain Eukaryota; kingdom Metazoa; phylum Chordata; class Actinopteri; order Cypriniformes; family Nemacheilidae; genus Triplophysa; species Triplophysa dalaica. The sequence continues at coordinate 12,619,834 of NC_079566.1, read as the reverse complement.
TCTCGCACTCTTTGACACCCAAACACAATTTAAGATCCTCGCTGATTTAAACTGTAATCCATTTTATGGCGCTCGGCCAGCGGCAGCAGCATTTTGGAAAGTCTTGCGAGGTGACGAGAGTTCGGCTATCGATCTACTGCAGGGCTAATAAAACATTAAGCCGGCCTTTATGAACGTTATCGAAAACAGAGTTTCTACAACCCACACGAGAGTGAGTCTTAGAAAGTCGTGGAAGTTGTTAAAGGTCATTACTGTCTAAGAATGTTGATGGGCTTGTGGACAAAGCACCTCTCCAGATCTCCTGACCTTTAGCGCGCCCGCCATGCTCCTCAAGTGCCATAACTGCGGCACATTATTATTCAGCTGAACTCCGTTAATGACATGCTGGAAACCCTTTGCACATTAAAACCTGTTTCCATTTTTCTACACACACATATGAGCCGGAATCTGGTGCCCTGCGGCGCACACACTTGTGCTATTAAAAGCCATTGTGAGGGAGCTAAAAATGGCCGATGTTATTAAATAAATGGCTTTATTAAGACGAGACTATACTGGAATGTTGGACAGCGCTGCATATTCAAAGTACTCGATGCATAAATTGTTTTTAGAGAAATGTTCTTGCTTCTAAAATACCTTAATTTCTGTTTTAAAAAGCCTAAAACTTACAGCCTGTGGTAAAAAAGTTCATTACAATTGTACAACCCCTTTGAATGTTATTAATAATAAGAAAATTGAGTTCAGAGGGAAACTAATTATTCCTCTAATCTTATGAGTAAATTGATTTAAAAAATGATTAATTTATGAAAAATTTAGGTGTAAAGTTCAGACTGCATGCATACAGTGGCCTCATTTACAAGACTTAAAGGATTAGTTAACTCAAAAATGAAAAGCGTTTCGTCTCTGTCTTTCCGAAACGTTGGATGTTAAAATTAGCTGTTGTTCGGGAAATGGAAAAAAACATGGTACTTTTTGAATGATTGAATACTGTTTAGTCAATATTGAGAAGCACTTTTTAAGACTTTTTATTGGTTAGATATTAGCAAAGCCAAGTGACAAACATACACATACAAACTTATAATAATGATTTATGGCAACAACTAAACAATCACACAATGTGGAGATACAATGTTTCAGAAGGACAGCAGCAAAATGCAAAGTATATGATTCATAAATGTTACGATTTTCATCCTACCAAAATATCCTTACATTTTAAATGCCTTGATTTCTGTCTTTAAATTCCTTAAAAGCCTTAAATGTACAACCTGGGTTGAAAAGTTAATTACACTTGTTTAACCACTTAAATTTAACTTACTTAATTATAAGATAATTGGGTTCAGAGGGAATCTCTGAAAACTCATGATAATTCCTGTAATTTATATCTTAAATTGTAGTAAAGTAATTTCAAAAATGATTAATTTCAACTTAAATCATGATATTTTCTGCAAGACTTAAAGGACTAGTTAACTCAAAACTGGAAAACCTTAATTTTGTAGCTGTCCTTCCAAAACATTGGCGGTCTGTTTGTCAGGAAATTAAAAAACACTGCACTTTTTGAAAAACACATAATAATATCTTTATTTCTGTCTTTAAATGCGGTAAAAGCATAAATAAGTACAACCTGAGGTGAAAAGTTCAGCACACAGTTTTCAACCCTCGGATGTCTAGATTCACCGTTGGTCAGGAAATGAAAAAACACTGCACTTTTTGAAAAACACATTTTAAATATCTTTATTTTGTAGTCTTAAATTGCCGTAAAAAGATTAAAAAAATCTGTTTTCAAGCACTTTTATGTGATCAATTATTATAAGAAAATTGAGTTCGGGGGGGAAACTCTGAAAATTCCTCTAATTAACATTTTATGAGTAAATTAATGGAAAAGAATATTGTTTAAAAATGTCAGCTTAAAAAAACTAATGACATTTTTACAGACTTAAACAACTACTTAACTCAAAAATGAAAAAAAACCTTAAACTACTCCCTATCATGTCATTCCAAAAGACTGTTGTTCACCTTGACTTGAAATATAACAAGTAACAGACCATTAAAACAAATTTTTGTTCTCGAATGAAAAACCCGAACGGGAGTAAAAGACAGAACGTTCACGTGTACCGTTCCTTTAATAAACCCTTGTTATTCTCAATTCACCAAGACAAGAACCTTCCTCAAGCCACATGATTACACTAACAACAATCACCACGCTCAAGCGTGTCATTTTGTGTCATTATGCATGTTTCTGAGCTACAGGTTCACACGCAGCCCACCACCAATTCTACACGCTGATTGCGAGCAGCGTTCCTGTACCAAACTCAATATAATGATGCAACCAAGGCATCCACTTTCGCTCAACTCTAAATGCTTCCCATCCGTAAAAAACAAAAACATCCACCCCGGGTAGAACTGCATCCTCTATGCAAGCAATCAATCACGCGACAATGGCGTACCGGAGCGATCCGCACATGCACCGTGTGAACGCGATCATTATATTCTAATTTATTTCGGCTAAAATACACAGGTTTTTTGACAGCGGGAGGGATGATGGATAGAAGGAACGGGCTGATCGCATTTCCTTTGCCAGTAAAGGATAGGCTCAAATCTCAGGTCTGGCCTCGGGCGGTTCCTCCCAACCGGTCTCGCACGTCCCACTATTGATTTATTGGAGAGCTCGGGGCGCGCGGATTCAGCTCGCGCGGAGCTCTCCTGTTGTTTCCCTAAAGCTCCGGTTAATTGACAAGTGACGTGGTGACCACTAATGGTGCTGCCAAAGTTGGCTCAACTGAAGAGTATCTGGAATAATTACTGGGAACATTTTTGAATGGTATAATGGAGTGTGTACATCAGTAGGTCACATGTAACATATAAAGAGATTCCAATGAATAATACGGCTTTGAGATCCTTATAACCCCAGTGTCAAAGACAAGAACAAACACACGCACGTTGACGGCTTAAATCGCGAGGCGGTGAAGCCGTTCCGGAGGAGGAGAATATTTCTGACACTCACGTTTCTCCGTTTCGATCTGTGGCAGGCGATAATCCCCGGGTGCCTATCGTGATTTGTTCTGTCCTGCTTAAATCACCCCGAGCATTGTACACCAAACACCCGGGCATAAGCATGGCTGAGTGGATTACAACATCAGAATCTCCGAAAAACGCCTCCCGGATCTAGGCCTTTCAATGTGATGCTTCCCCAATAAAACGAATCTTATGCAGAGCACGTTTGTATTAAAGATGTGTTCAGGTAATGACTAATAACGAGAGATATCAAGGTTGAGGAAGAGCTGGAAATAGCTCCGCTAAGCCAGGCTAACCACGGCTAAACTGTAAAAGGATCCGTTAATGATTTTTCAACAGTTCACTGCGTCCGCCATCTCATCGGCGCAGAAATGCGTGAGAAATGTTCCTTTGTCACATTTCTGTCCCCGGAGAGACAGGCCGCTCCTCATAATCTACTATTTTCCTAAGAAAATCCAGTCGGGTAATGAGACCTGAACTAAATGTTTATGAAAAATGCAGCCGACTCCATCTGGATAGTCACGGCGGGCGCTTCGTTCTCCAACATTAAAGCATCGGTATGGACGATCTGGCGCATTTTAAGCTGAGATGAATTGAAGGAACGGCTCATAAAAAAAGCTGCTCTTAAGTAAAGACTCCATTGATTCGCATGCATGGCTTCATACGTCTTGGAGGCGCTCTGAGCATCTTGGATAGATTTCACGAGCAATACATTAGCATACTCACAAAACAGATTTTATTCTGAATCATCATTCTTTTACATTGAAATACAGAATATATTTGAGGCCATGTATTTTAATTTAGAGAAAATATGTGACCCTTAGTAGCCAGGTATATCTGTAGCGATAGCCAACAATACACAGCCTAGTAGGGATCAAAATGTTTCTTTAAAAAAGAAAAAAAATCATTAGGATATTAAGTAAAGATCATGTTTCATGAAGATATTTTGTAAATTTCCAACCATAATTATATATATATTTTTTTTAAATCGCAGAGTCGCAAACAAATTTGGCCAATCCTAACAAACCAGACATTAATGGAAAGCGATTTTGGAAAACAGACAACAGCACACCATTGACTTCCATTGAAGTATATGGTCATTTTACAAAAGATCTTCTTTTGTGTTCCACAGAAGATGAAGTCATATACATGTTTTAAATGACATAAGGGTGAATTTATATTTACATTAAGTCGGTTCATGCAATGTATGTTGTTTAAGTCTTAAATGGCCCAAAAGGCATTCATAAATACATTAAATATTTCTCCTGACTCATTTATTCCAGGCTTATTTACAGTCTTATAAATCATTTAATCATTAGAATCAGAGTTGGTCAGTAAGATAGCCACAAGCGAGACCCTGCCAAGCCTGCTTTCAATTATGAGATTGATCAAAGTAAAAGGCAACACAAGCGAGCCCTAATGTTTCCACAGCGCACCCTAAGGTTTCTGAAGTGAGCCCTTGCTTCTGTAATGAGCTCTAATGATGGACACTGGCCAAAAGCCAAGTAGTTTTCCCTGCCCACTCCACTGACATTTCACTTAATGTTGGCAGAGCAACATCTCCTCGCCTTCTCATTGCCCCTTTTTTGTCTCGCTGTCGATTTTCTCTCAAAACTGTAGGCGATAAGCGTCATCCAGATGTCACGCGAACGAGGTCTCTCGCGCCTTATCTCACATGCCAAGTTGCAGACTTTGTTTTCACACAGCGTCCCTAGTGCCAGGAAAACTGTGTGATAAGGTATACAAAGAGTCAATCTGATGTGATCAAGGATGTAATATTCAGGACAAAGAGAAGACCAGAATGTTAAAAAGAAATCAATGAATAACCATCATCACTCCAACGCTAATCGGAATATCTCGGCAGCTTAAGCCGGAAACAACATGATAAAATGTTGGTCCTATCCAAGACGCATGCTAGCTGAACAGAACTGGTGAAGCTGGTTAACCAATGAAATCTTGCCAACAGCAACCAAACTCAACATGACATCACCATGCATGAGGGTAATGGAAGGGGTATTTTGTGCAAACGAGTGCATGCAAATGTGCACTTGTCGTTTTGCATGAAGTCAATTGCAGATTTCCTTCAGAGGGCCACTATAAGAACCAATAAAGAGCTCCAGAATCCAGCCAAGAATTTAAGCAGCTAAATGGCCTCTCGAATCCCCCCACAAGAGTCAACAACGAAAGCCTTTAGTTTTCCTCATTTGCTGTCTGAGATGGCTAGGGAAAGGAAATAAATGGGGAAACACTCCTTCTTGGCAAGTGGCATGATAAGTCTGGTATCTGGCACAAGCTGAGGTTCCCCCCTTAACCCAAACAGAGAAAGAAATGAGAAGTCAAAGTGATTTCAACTTTGAGGGAATGACGTCAAAACACTCCTTTAACCTCTCTCTTCACTTTCACTTCACACAACGTTTAACAAGAATGTATAAACATCATTACAAATACATGCAAAAACACTCAAGTTCTCCACCTTCTGTACAGTGGGCTGCAAGTACGAGATATGATGCGTTTCAAGCTCCTCTTGTGTTTGCACACATCTCGAGTGTAATCAGCTGAGCTTTGTCATGATGTGCGTCTCGGTCATACCGACAGCTCGAGCACTTTACAGATATATCAGTCTAGCGATGTTCGAAAGCAAAAACGCATTCTTGCCTCGCTTCGTAATCCTATCAAAACAAAATCTTGAGAGCTGTTGTTGGTGTAGACTGACATCACACGGTTTCCACCCTAATCTAAAGTCCATCTGGCTGCCCAAATGCCATGGAAATCAATAAAAGATGACTATCAATTACAAATATACAAAACTAAATAAATGCTTTCCGTATTCAAAAGGCCACATGAAGCAAGAAAGTTTCACAAGGAAAGAAACGTTACACAGCCACATACAGTCTGCTTTGTTTTCGTACCCAACGGTCTAAGGGAATTATGCAAATCAGATAACAAGTCAAACCCAGCCAAAACATTTGCACCGAACACAATTTGCCCATCTCGCAAGCCAGCTTCGAGTGCAAAATCGCAGCAGACCGCCACAATGTGTCACACTTAACTCGGGCCTCTACGCCATCTCTCCACCGCTGTGTTCAAAGCGTCCAAAAGCGCTTTAAAATGCTGAAAGTGTGCCCGACTACATTTCACGTCTGGATACATGCCCGACTATAATGCTCTTCTCCATCATTTGATGAATTACAGCTGCCATGATCATTAGAAAATGTCTCTTAAATAAAACCCCTTTTACTGCCAACGTCGGTATAACTTTCCATAAGGTCAGTCGTGCCAGGCACAGCGCTGACTTGAATAATGCACAAATAAGAAGAATCTATATAAAAAGGAGGCTGTTTAGCATTCATTCATTTAATTGCAATTTTATTTCAACATGCGTGGAGCGAAGCTGTACCAGCGCGAACAGTGCCAGGTTCGACTAGATTAGCATGCACAGCAGCAATGCAAACCTTGTTTGATTTATCATTTCTGTCGCATTCAACTTAATGTGCGAATGTCGGACCAGCGCTAACCACTTTCAGTTCATGCAGATCTAATATGGATTTCCCAAAAAAGATTAACAGTTTAACAAAACTGTCAAAGACAAAGTCAACTAGATCACTTTCAAGCAAGACAATGTGACGGCATCCATGACAGTTATTCGTGTTGTTTGTCTTTCGTGTCAACAGTTTAGGGGAGTGCAATAGTGACTGTATCAAAGAGTGGGTGTACGTGAACGTTTCTGTGAAAAGAGGACCAGGCGTGCTTATGACAGCGATAAGACTTTGCCCTGTGCTACTGTTGTCAAGAGGAAAGAAAAAACGTTAGAACAACATCCCACACTTTCTCGCTACAGCGCGCCTACAAAGAGCCTTTGTTCTCCCACAAGACAATCGAAGTCTCCAAAAGGATTCCCACGGATTCTAAATGCGGTTCGCGCGCTCGCTCTAGCATGAGAAAGTGCCAAAAGCGATGCGGCTCCCGGGCACGCACGCATTTCGCAATGCGGGAGCTCTGTGGCTGACTGACAACATAATATAAGAAATGGACCGTCACAACAGGTCGTTGCGAATCAAAAAAATGTGCGTGTGATCAAGTTTTAAGCCCAAAAGAAGAGAAAGGACATTACCGCATGCAGAAGAACAGCAAGAAAAAAAATCACCAGCATCTTTCTGGTTGAGAAAGGTTAAAGAAAAATGCAGGGAATCAAATGTTAGGTATGATTAGGAAACACGGAAGGGAAAGGAGAATTGAAAAAAAGAAACCCGGCAAACTGGCTCACACCAAGTGACTTCACCAAGAACAAAGACTTCTTCAGAAAATCCCCCCAAATTTGGACAGGTAGGCCAACTAGAAAGCCAACCACCAAGCAAGCGTTTGGCTTCTGAAGCCCACCCACAAGAGACGTCTGCACGCATACTAACATGATTGTTTTTTTAGACAGAAAGAAGAAACCCTGCTCCCAAATTTAGTGTTTGTGTGTTTGACTCTGTGCAGAGGGATGTGTCGTGCATCTAAAGTTGGTGTCCTAACCAGGCGTGATGCAACTTATGAGCAACAAGTTATTCATCTGTTCGACGTGTCGCTGCTTCAAACAACCAAAACATGTTTGATATGCATAAAACAAAATGTTGTTACGTTGCACCTGGTTAGGAAACTGTTGTGTTATGTGTGTGTACACAACCCGAGGAGTGAACATTTAAACCAATGTGAGCATCATACACAGGTACCTGTGTGTGTGTGTTTGTGTGTGTGTTTGTGACATTCCTGCACCGTGCACATACTCACCGATGACGATGATGGCGAGCTCTTTCTTTACAGATCCCAGGCTGTTCTTCACCTCACATACAAATGTTGTGTTCACGGTTTCATCCACTTTCTTCACCAACAGCTTGTTCTGATCCACCTGTACTGTAGCTGGCATCTGACCAGATGCACTGAGAAACACGAGCACAAAACAAAACATCACACACGTCAAATTATAATATAAGAAAGCAGAATTTAATAGTCTCAATGATGCTGACGAAGCTAAAGGCACTAGATTTATATAGACAGACCCACTTTTCCAAATCAGCCAATGGCGATAATCTTTAAGCGGCTTCTTATTAGCATACCAAGTCACTCCATCAAGGATCGATTTTTCTTTAATGTTTATTTGCAATATGCATTTTTAAGAGAGACCTTCTACAATCATGGGGAGTTTTGGGATTAACAGATTAACACCTCACTTGATAAAAAAAGACACGTCTGATTTATATTCGCAAGTGTCGTCTGTCCTTACTGTGAGCGTGATAACACATCAGTCGCTTATATCCGTGATTCATTCACATGAGCAGTTGTCAAAAATGCTAAAGAAGCACAAATGTATTCACGAATATATCTGAACATTTAGATGTGCATTAAATCTTTTACAGATTTGCAAATCGAGTGTTAATAGACACAAAATTCTACTGCATTGACCCAACAGAAACATCGCAATTTTGATTGACAGCCATGTATCAAATGAGAAAGATGCAATTTAGTGCGAAATGTGGCACACAGCGCACGTTTGTGAATAAACATTTAACGTCGCTGCAATACACGCAAGCATCTGTCACACAACCGGTCTTGTTAATAAATGTTGTTTCTCGATTGGTATCGATTCATGTGCTCCTTTGTTTTGTTGAGAAAATGAAGGTAAAGCAGTGAAGCGTTAATAGGCTGTTGTTGTATTACGCTAGAGGCAGAGATGCTTTAGCAATTCGCTGCCAATTAGCCTGTGGCTTCTGTTAACAGCTTAACTGTTATCTTTGACTTTGCTTATGCTGTAGATACAGTTCAATGATTACACATCTACATGAACAGCAACAGAACATAAATGCGTTCTGCTAGGACAAGATTAATAATAATGAAAATGAAAAAACAACGACAACATAGCCCGTACTGTCATTAATAATTAACAATTGAAAATTCTATTATTTTCTCCCCATCATGTTATTTGTGATATTTTTCCTGTACTTTTTTTTTAATTAAAAAAATGTATATTCAAATAAAACAAAATAATAACTTTAATATGATTATGACTTTAATGATCCTAATCTGAATGTGCAAAAAAATTTTACTATAAAGGTTGGATTTGTTAACGTGAGTTAACTTTCTTCATGCATTAGCTAACATTAACAAAAATTGTGCAATATAATTTTCAAGCATTTATTCAGATTTGTTTATGTTAGCTGGAACCTTAGATGTTAAAAATGTATTAGAAAAAATTCAAATGAACATGATTAATAAATACTGGAGAAGTTGTTAGTTCGTGTTTGCTAATGCATTGTCTAATGTACGCTGTTACCAAAATATCTTTATAACCCACATGACACAGGGAATATGGGCGAGTGAATGACAATTAACTTTTGAGTATATATTATTATTCTCATCACTATTGAGAGTTTATTTTTGGAGGATCACTCACGCGGTCCACTTCACATCAGTAGGTGCAGGATTAGCATCAGCCTGACACATCAACATCACATCAGTCCGACCCATATACCAGTTATAGTCATATCCATCTATCGACACAGTGGGGGGATCTATAAAAACGAAGAGGAGAGAGACATTAAAAGACGAACTGGTTAGGCTACATTACTTTGAAAACAGCTAAGCTTCCGTCATGCCACTGGAAAATTTGACTTTTGTTAGCTACTCCCTAACACTGTCCACTCCGGCATTGACAGCACAGTTCTAAGGCTGATTATCTGCCGTTCATGGCTGGGGAAAAAGATATAGATATGCTGAAGGTTGCACAGCGAGGCTCAGGTAGCACCCCGACACACGGGAGAAACACGGAATAAAAGAAAGTGCAAGAGGCGAGGATGTTCCAACAGCGGGATTTATAAAAGGAACGGTGAAGTTGCAAATCTCCGACAACCCCAAACATTGCAGCTCGACTGTGCTAACACTGACACCTCGAACACTCTGTAAATAGCTTTCAAGAAAAAAAAATGTGTTGAGGCAGACATATGAGGCTGAGAAAGAGACGGCTGAATGCATTTGCTGATAAAAGAAGGGAGACGTGATGGAGAAAAGATGTTATGAGCAAGTTTATATGAGTGTCGCTGTCGTTAACAAAAGCTAAATCTGAAACATTTAAAATGCAATGTGAAGATACAACATTACGGGAAAACACATTTTTATGATACTAAAACCAACTAAAACAAAAGGCGAAATTAACATATTAACATAATACAAATGGATGAATACAAAATAAAATGATACAAAAAAAAAGGAAAATGGTGTTACACTGAAAAATTGTAAATATGTACTGTATATAGAATATGTATATATATATATATTACTATATTCGTATAATATTTAAATGAAAAAAAAATAGTATGTGAGTTTGTGTATGTTTCTTACACTCCACCACCAGCTTCAAATTAAACCGCTGAGGTTCGTTCTGCGCCCTTTGATTCACCAGACAGGCAAGTTCTTTTCCGTTGTGAGATGGAGTCGGGACGATCCGATACTCGCTCTTCACAGTCACGGTATCGTCGCTCTCAGGCACTGATGTGTGGTTATAGCGGCCGTCAATGTCTGCACTCCAGGAGATAGTAGCCTCGGGTTTTCCCTGGGCGGCCTCGCAACGTGCCACGACTACCTCAGAAGAGCCGGCCTGCACTGGGACGGGGGCAGCTGAGTTTTTGGGTTTGGCTGAAGGGGAAAGAGAGTCGGAAAGAGGTTATGAAGGAGAGTTCCTCATTTTTATCCATCAAGCAGTGAAAACCTTTGAGCTAGAAGGCCTGCGGCAGAGCTACACAAACTGCACGGCTGGACAGTGGGGTTGTTTTATTTACATATATATATTTATTTAGACAATATCAAATATATACAGTTTCATGTATAGCTGATTTTATATCTAGCTGCTGGTTACTGATGGACAATATATATATATAAATATTTTCAAATTAAATAAATATATTTTATTTATTTGTATTCATATCTATTTAATGTATTACTATATTAAATTTACATATAATTGCATTTATTTGTTTGCTTGTTTTCCATATATATGGGCCATCTGTGACCACCAGGTAGATATGAAATCAGTAGAGAGAGAGCGCTTGAGAGCATTGAGTTCACAAACAAACTCACCAAATGAACACAGAGTTAATGTGTTACTTTATGTAACCGCGCTAAGCGTGGAGGACAAACAGAGCGAGAAGCTTGCACATATCTCCACATGAAGAATAACAAACAGGCTGCAATGATTCACAACATCACTCTCTTTCTGATGATAGCTTCAGCTTAGTCATTGAAATGATGAATCAGACTAATGGGAAACATAAGCATTAAAGCAGACAGCAGAAACACGACTGTGAGTAAAGCTAATGTAGTTTAGCATGCATCAGCGTCTGGCCGTTCCTAATTGCACTAAAGTTGCTAAAGATTTTGCAGCTAACGCATCAATCTTGAGACGTGCGTTTGTGATCTGTATTATAGGCCTGGGTGATATATGGGATATTTACAATGCAGTTGATATGATTTTGTCGCGGATGTAAAATGAAGCAATATTGTGAATAACGCGGCGTTTTTAGTGGAAGAATTACTCAGCGATTAAGTGTGAGTCAGACTGATTTATTGTCGCTAGCACAAATGGCGCCGGAGCTGGAAAGTTTGATTCATTATTTTGCGCCAATTAATTTGTGCGAACTGTAGACTACACTGCAATAGAGGTTATAAAACAAATTTGAAGAATAATTTGCGTCATCACTCAAACATGCTAACAGAGGTCTCCATTTAGCAGTTTTAAATATTACATTGGAATATTGATTAATAACAATACGGGACATAACGATTAAAAAGACGTTTGGAAAAAAGAAAATTTGTTCATTATTTACTCAACCTTGTGTCATAAACCTAAATAAAGTTCTTCTGCAGAACTCAAATGAAGAACAATCATTTAGAAATATGAATCAAACAACACTGACTGCCGTTGACTTCCATTATACGAACACAAAACCACAGAGGCATTTCTCAAAATATCTTCTTTTGTGTACCGCAGAAGAAAGTTTCATATACAGTTTTTGAACAAAATAAAAGTAAATAAGAATCATAGGCTTTTTATTTTTGGGAGAACTATCCCTTTAAATCATTTTAAATGCGAAACAGTGTAAAATCCCTCGCGTGCGATTTGACATATAATATAAAGATAAACATCATATATTGTGATATTTAGATGGAAATGTCAAGATGTAATATTTGACCTACAGTAAATCACCCAGCTCTAGTCTAAAAAGGAGAACGCTGATCTCACACACTGAGTCATGAGGCTGTCTTGTTTTTCAGAAAGCTCTGCAGCAGGCCTATAAATAAACCTAACCGTGTAACTTACCCATCATGATAAGAGTGGTTTGTCCCTGTTCGTTTCCGCTGGGATAAGTGGCAAACTCGCAGATGTACCTGCCCGCATCCGCCATCCTCAGTTTGTCGATCCTGATGGATGGAGTCTCCAGGGTGCCTTCTGTGAACTTAACTCGGCCAACAAAGTGCGGATTAGGGAAACTCGGTCCATATTGGGGATGGTATACAGCGATGTTGTGTCTCTCGCCTTCGACGTGCTCGAACATCCACGAGACCTGAAAAGAAAAGAGGGTTTGAATCCTTTAACAGCATTGCTACCATGTAACCCGTTTCAACGAATCACTTATTTGCAGTAGCCTCACATCCACTGAATCATCAATTGTCTTAACCAGGTGTGACGCGCCAAAGTAGAAAGTGTTAAAGCGATCTCCTACAGGTTAATTGCTTACTTTAAGACTCTGAGCTTCTCCAAAAAATAAGAAAAACGCATTTCGGTTCGTTGTTTAGATCTGTGGTGGACAAATTACTCCTCATTGGAAAACAGTCGGGTTCTGTTAAGATGAATCAAACAAGTGTTCATTATTACCTGTGTGAGTTTGGTTTCGCCGCTCTTGGTGAACTCGCAGCGCAGGATGACGGACCCGTTCGGATACGCCGTGATTTCATTATCCACTCGCACGCGCTGACTCCAGACCCCTGCGAAAAGAGAGAAACGTTTCAGAATCACATCGTAAAATCTGGAACAGATCAGGATTGTACGTTTTGCAATCGAACCCAGATGTTGGGCTCCCTTAAGAAAAAACACACCAGTCTGACTATATTCCAGGGCCTGGACTTCCTCTGGGATAAAAGTGCAGTCTCAGACTGATTAAAAACTGTCTGATATCTATTGACGGAATGTTCAGACGTCTCGTCATGAGATCCATCCAGCTTTGATTGCCCATAATTAAAAAAATAATAATAACACGATTCAGCCAACTCATATCATCACTGCATCTATATACACAATCACAGGCACAAATCAGAGAGATACAAATGACTCATGAAATACAGAATAACATATTTTACTGTCATATTCTTTTACAGAGCATATTTTACTGTAAGTGTGACGTACAATGATAAATAAACAATGGGTTGGCCCAAATAGTCAAGCAGGGCTGCACAACGACATTGCGCAATAGCACTTCATGAGTTCAAGTCCGGGCACACGGTGCTTTCCAGATTCCTGTACACAGCTCGAAATAACTTCTAATCTTGTGAGCTCTTTACTGTACTTTTAAAAAATCTATACAGTTATATGACTGGAAGTGATTCATAATTATCTTCTTAGTAGTTAAGGGGTGTAAGATGAAGGAATCTGTGACACGTTGTTTTAGAAGTTATTACCTTTTAATGAAAGTTTATGGAGACAAATGCTTTTTCTTAGGAATAAAGTGCACAGTTCAATCGATAACACCTGCAGTGTATCAAGGAAGTACATTGGGTTTGATTTTTATTTCATGTAGACTTGTATACAGCCATGGCTTATATCTCTCTAGGGGACATTTTACAATAATTGTAAGTCATTAGGATCTCCACTGTGTGAAAAAAAAAACACTCATGTTAGTTTGTGCGGATAATAATTTTAATAAAACCATCTCAGCATCATAGACTAACATGCATCTCTCGGCCAAAAACTTGACACGTCTTAGTTTCTGACTGTAATGCAATTTAGTCATCACGATAACATCCTTAACAGTCAAGCGATCGTAACATCATAATAGGCAGTTTGACATTTATGGGGCCATAAAAGTGTATGTCGTGATCGTGTTAACTTTATAACTTGATAACTCGCTGAACTCGCTGAAGATAAAAACTGAAAGGACCACGTCTGCTACAGCAATGTCAATCTTTACACGCTTGAAAGTTTGACCCACTGGCTATGATCCCAGTCTCTCAAATCTCGGCGTGGACGCAGAAGACGGCAAAGTTCAGGTTTTTCGAAGCTCTCTCTCTCTCTTTGCTTTCTCGCCCGGCCCAATACAAAGGCAGGTTAAAATAAACAACCCACGTTTTGGCTCGGGTGGTGTGCAGACTCCAGCGAGCTCCCACGGAGAGAGAAGCGAGAGACCTCCAGCTCAGAGCTACTGGAGTCAAAGGCCAGCGAGTAGCAGGAGAGCTGCTCCACATACACGGGTGGAATAAGGAATGCTCGCGCACACAAAGCATCGGCACTTCACAACGTACAGACGCATTATCAGCGCACCCAAACACACTCAAAAGACAGACCTCAAATTGCTTCGCACCCTGAAGAGGATTAGCTCTATCAAATGCGGGGTCGTGACTACATAAAATGATACATAAACATAGCTCGACTTGTTATACAAGAAAAATACTTGCAATCCAATACAATGCGAAAGCATTCCTCGCTCACGATAAATCCCTTTAGCGTCTCCGAAAGAGCTCAGGCGTACTGAATGTAACCAAACAGAGAGATCTTTTGCCTTATGCCGACTTAAAAAATCTGTGTGCAGAGAAAATGCGAAATATTATTCATTGTCCTTGTACATACCCAGTATGCGTGTATAAATACCCAACGCTCTGTGCAAATGCACAACACAAATGAAACGTTGCTATCTTTCAGGCCTTGCTATGTACAGAGGGAACAATGTGTTGGCCAAGAGCTCAGGAATGTGTACTTGGACGAATATTTTATAGACTTATACTTGTCTAATCTCCTAACTGATATTTATTTCGTATACCAGGGATTTCTTGGAACACGCATCGATATCAAACTGAATCATGCTGAGAATGCAGATAAAGCTGTTTCTCGAGATAAATGCACCGTCTTACCAAATATAAAAATGAAAAGTATGAAGTCCAAATTTTGATAAACTTAAAAAGGCATTCAGCTGATGAATGATAAAACATAAGAATGTGCACATTTTAAAAGCGAAACAAGTTCACAAGCTTGGTATAAACACAACTTTATTGTCATAGGTGTGGACAGTAGTTTGTGTTAAACTCATCCGTATAGTTATCATGGTGAAAATGAAAGTTTTTTTTGGGTGTTCAACAGTCAAAATTTTGCAATGGAAAAGTGGTTTTAGGATTATGAGAATTGCAGAGGAAAATAAGCAGTCCCAGCGCTCAGTTATAAGAAGAGCGAAGTGTATTACATCTAACTTCAGGCATCCACTTTCCTCTCAATTAGTAATGCCTCCAACAAGAAGATTATATAAGATGCCAAAGTTTTGTGCCAAGGATTAAAGTACGGCGGTATGGATGCAACACACACACACTTGTTTTGCATTTGTATTTCAGGGCTTTAATGTCAGGAAGTGTGTGTTTTCATTACAAGACGGCCCGCGTGTGACTCAGTGTAGCAGAATTCCCCCTGAAGGAACACAATGGCCTGTCAGACCAGCTCGCTGGAATAAGAAACAGAAACACAAAGCATTTATTCACTCACCTCTATTTCTTCACCTCGCTCTCTCTCCCTCTCTCACTTTCTGCTTCATTCCTCTTTTGTTTCCATCTATCTTTGGATTATAACTCTATCGCTCTCCCTACTCTTTCGGTACATAACAACAGATGAGTCATAGGTGGGAATGTACATGTACAAGGTTTCTGGTTGTTAGTTTCCATAAAATGAAACAACTCCATGATGTGTGTTTTTAAATAAATCGAAAACAAAACCAGAAAAGAATAATACAGTAAAGAACAACATGCATCAGGTCTCGCTCTCTCATTTGCATGCGTATCCATGTTTCTCCCTCCTTTGTGTTCAAGTGCTTCTGTTCGTATTCCTTTACTGATCTATTTGCACTGGTTTTAATACCTCTGAAACAGTCGGGGTGTCTGCGCGGGACTCATAGGCTTTACTTAAGGATGATAAATGAACTTAAATAGGCTCGCTATAAGCGCTTAAATAAAACACACACACATTTAAGGCAAAAGAAGCAGTTTAAGGTATAAGCTGGCTTTGTGTACTTAATTCAAAGTTCATTGGTGCTTTTATTATTTATGATGTAATATTCACCTTTAAAGTCATCAATATATTCATATATAAGCACCAGAGAGATGCCATGGGGTAGCATGACCTATGTGCACATAAAAAAAATGCTTTATATATCGATTTACAGTTTAAAAGTATGATTTACAATTTAACATTGCGATTAAGAGGTATGTAAAAAAACAGTAAATATATGGTATCATTCGGATTTCCTTTATAGAACACAAAACAATGTGTAAATAGTTATATAATATAATTATGAATAAAAATTGTTAAACAGACAAGCAGGACATACGGATTCAGTCTTGTCTCTTTACACTACACTAAAATGAAATATAGCTCGCATTATCACATTTAAATCTACTTTCCGCTCACCCAACCTTAACTTTTCCTCTACCAGACGTCCTTCTATGTCTGTAAATGACTGATATGACACCGTACGAGCGAGGCAGGTGCTTTACTTAAGAATGAAAAAACGAACCACATTTAAGGGAAAGAAGCAATTTAACCGAGAGCGCATAAGCTTAATGTAAAGCTCATCTGTCTGAAAAGGCTTACGTTATTTAATACCTAAACAAGTCTAAGCAGAGCAGGAAAACAATATCCTTGGGCGTCTGTTTCAACAATAACTACACGGTTTAAAATGTTTTATGTAAGAAATGTAGATGTAACATCGGTATTCACATTTAAAACGTGCTCTTCTTAGACTAGATAGACATGTATACTAAACCGAATCCTTTTTTTTTTCAAATATAATTAATTAAAATGATACATAAAATATTTCAATAATTTTCAAAGACCCAGAAAAGAAAATGTCATACAAACCTCTTCACAAAAGAAGATATTTTGAATAATGTTGGTAACCGGACAACGGCGATACCCATGGACTTGCATTGTGTTCATATAATAGAGGTCAATGGGTAGCACTGTTGTGCGGTTTCTAACATTCTTCAAAAATATATTCTATTGTGTTCTGCAGAAAAAAGAAAGTCATGCAGTTTTTAAATGACATGAGGTTGAATAAATGACAGAATTTTCACTTTTTGGGTGAACTCTCCCTTTATTATTATTTATTTAAAATAAATCCTTTCTATCAAAGACAAAATACCCCAGGCAGGGCCAATTTAATCTCTGCAATAAACCAACAAATATCAACAATATCTAATTTTTTCTAAGTCAGGCGAATGTTTTAGTCATTTACACAAGGCATTCTCCATCTTGAAATATGACATCATTCCTCGTGCACGCTGACTGGAACGTCATGGCTTAAACTTCTAGGGTCGCCTTCCCCAGGGTCACGGGTTTCAGTGAAGTTTTTTTAGCACCCGTCAGCCTTGAGCCCGTTGTGAGCGCGTATGTGTGAAAGCCTTGAAGAAGTTAACAAAGGCATGGAAGTGCAGCGAGCGGCTGGAAAATAATTAGCGCGGTGAATGCCACGCTAGCGCACACGGCGCACGCTTTTAGAATTTCACAGGAATGTGTTTCTCTCCCGCCGCAGGGTGAACGTTATGAGTCTCTGACGGTGCATTTCTCCGACAACATCTCTTGCTTGGTACAATACTTTAAAATGAATGCGCATACATATTTACCAAAAGAAAACCATATCCAAAGGCACCTTAAGCCACCACATGCGAGGAACTTTATTTCAGGCTTAATAACTGAGGTGAATTGTGATCCTTAATCTCCTGGCGGCCGGGAGGAGAAAAAGGTCATTAAAAAAACAGATTGGGGCATAAGGTGAAGGCGCAGAGGGAAAAAGGTAAAAAAGGGTGTGCGAATGTTTGCCAACCCATTGGTGAACCGCACGACCTCAACGTTCCCTGCGGGCACGATGATGGTATGGATAGCATAATTTAAAAAACCATGATCGCCTCCACCTCTCCGAATCCATTAGCTCTACATGCGCTGTGATCACAGCAAAATGGCCATCAAAATGAGGAAGATTATGCCCATCTCACCTCATTCTCTATACGAGCCCCGGCCTCCATCCCTCTTTTCTTTCATTTATTATGCATTCGCTTTATTTCAAGTATCCTTTACAGCACCGCAGCTCTCACTCACTACTGTTGAAACAAACTCCTTCTAATGCTGCGCTCACCCTCCCTCGACTGTATCGAACTCTCATCTGTCTCTCACTACCTAGTAATCTTCTATCCTTTATAAACTCTCTGTATCTCTCACTCACACACCCCCTGTCAAACGTACGCTAAGGGCCACACCCTCATCCAGACATAAAACACCAGCTCCGAGCGTGCACGCGGCCTAAAGCTGTTCGCCCCGTCAGATCTTTTCTCCTGCATCTTTATTTTCCTCCCTCTAGTGCCCCTTTTTTCCAAGGTCACCTTGTGCGTTCCTCTTAGCCATCCCCTCACTCTCAGCCTTTCATCTCGGTCGCTCCCCCGTCCGTCTGCCTCCGTCTTCATCGTGCATCTCCGATTTTTATTCTTTTCACTTTCATTCCACTTTACAGTTCATTCTTTTATCCTTTGTTAGCTTTTCTCCTTTCATCCGTGGCCCTTTATCTGTAGGCTGGCCCTTCTCTCTCAAATGGGAAGTATGCCATTAGCCTCCCGTCCGGCTCTCTGGCACGCGGTTCTGCTGGCCGCTCTCATCCTTTCCTAACACTTGGCACATTCCTGGTTCTACACTTCAGCTTTGTTCCAAAAAGTCTTCTCTCCCTCTCCGGTAGCGCCCTCACTGCAACGGAAGCTCGTGAGTGATTGATTTGGAACGGCGTACGTAGGCAGCAAACCTCACGAGAACCGCACACGAGACTGGACACGAAATTAATAAACTGAGTTTCATACCATTTTAAGCATAATCAAATTGTGCTCTAATAAGCATAAAATTGCGAAGCACAAACAAATACCGGACTTGTCAGGTGCATTTTGCCACTGATGTACTTGTGAGGGATACATTTGAAGTGCGGCCATTTTATTAATGTTTCTGTCTGGAACAGGTCTCATTTTTGGTACGTGCTTATGTTTCCTTGAAATGCTGTCTAGACGGCTCACTAGGATTTGGAACAGAGCTTTCCCCCCACTATACTGGAATATCAAGTGCACGAGCTATGCGTGCCGTATACAAGTGATGGAGAAAAACACTTTTTTATAAAAATATGTGTGTGCCTTCCCAACGTCAATGCGCGTGAATAATCGAGGCTAAGAGTTTTACCTGTCGTGAGACTATATAAAGCACGCTCAAAGTGTCTGAGGTGTACTAGATTCGAGATGTTTCTGCACTCGCGAGATAGGCATGCTGTTTCTCCGTCCTCCCCGAGGACCTTGTGAAACCGCAGTAACAGCAGTCGAGGCCCCATCTTTTTCCCCAGGAGATCGAATGTGTGTGCTCCTTTGTTTGTGCACATGTGCAGTAGGGGCCCATTTCCTCATCCCGAGCGGGCGCGCTTGAAATGGAAACAAAAAGCACGGCTGCCTTTACACATTACACATGATAAATGCTTCTCTTACACAGAGAGATGTATATGCACACATATTGCGCATACAAACCCTAGATGTGGTCTTCACAATCGCGCCACATGAATTATTTCCTATAACCCTCATGCAGAGAGAGCAAGCGTGTGTGTGTGTGTACGTGTGAGTGAGTTAACTTATTTACACATTCATTTAGCGGTTTTCTACACAAACAGCAAGGGCTGGACGTACAACCCTACTCTACATTCACATTCATGTATTATTGATATGACTGTTTGAAAAAGGGTGAGGCACTTCTCTCTTATTAAATTATTGACAAGCAACATTTATGCTGCTAGCACCTGACCCGAAGAGGAGAAGAGGGAGAAACCGATGAGAAGGGTGAGAGGAGGAAATACAGAAGAGAATGAGAGAGAAACCAACCAAACCTGTCAAAAACATTCAAGAATTTTGAACATTGTGTCACAAAACTGTATATATACAAACATATAGTATATATAAAGCTGATATACTACACATGTATATACACATGTATATATATATATATATATATATATATGCATTTTCAAGTTATTTGTTGGCAGTTCATTTGAACATTCTTTTTAAATGCAGATATTTTCTGTACTACAGTAAATTTTTATTAGTAATTCTTAATAAATCATCATACTTTAACATACAGTATCTTTCCAATATTACTTGCTTTTAAAGCATTACTTTAATGAGAAATAGGGGAAGGAAAATGCATGAAAAAATACAATGCAAATATTTATATATTCATATATCCAGCTACACTATTTTCAAACAGGTTTCCTGTAAACACCACCACCACTGCTCCCAATTCACAGGCTAAGGAAAGACAGTGCATGGAGAGATGGAGAGATAGAGAGAGATAAGGAAAAAGAAACCAGAAGGAGAACGATGCAGAATGGTTTGCAATGAAACAAGGGTGAGAAAGGTAGAATAAAATGAATGCACAGACTAAAAATGAGAAAGGAGCAGGAGAGGATGGCAAGGGAGCTGCCGAATGAGGTGAAAGGGTGGAACAGAGAGACCGTAGCCGAGGTGAAGGAACAGCAGAGCACAAGAGCAGAAGGGAAAGATAATAAAAGAATAAAGATGCAGGAGAAATGAGAAAAAGGAAAAGGAGGGTGAGAGAGAGAAAGCTTGTGCAGAGGTGAGGAGAGGAGCCAATCCGCCAGAGGTGAACAGGTGGAGGAGAGAAAAACTGCGAGAATGAGAGAAAGAGAGTGGAGCAGAGCAAGAGAAGAAAAAAGTAAGGAAGTTAAAGATGAGCGAAAAAGATAGCAGGTATTCAAAGAGATGACTGGATTTTTTTAAGATAAGTGAACATGTTATATATGCGTTTGTAAAGAAATTAAGCAAGATATTAAGACTTTCATGCCAAGTAAAACTTAAGGATCGATATTGCAATAAAAAGGTAACACTTTCAAGTAAGGATGTATTTGTTAACATTAATAAATGCATTAGCTGACATGTACAATATAGTGAACAGTGAACAATATAGTTATCAGCATGTTTCATTGAAGATGAATAAATGTTGTACAAGTATTGTTCAATGTTTGTTTATGCTAGCAAATGCACCAATACATTTGTTAACAAATCGCTGCTGTCCATCCAAAACCTCGAATCTCGATATTTGAGGATTTATTTTTTTGCCATATATTACTAGTCACCTTTTATGTTTGTCATTAGGTTTTGCAAATATCTAACCAATAAAAAAGTATTTAAAGGTGCTTGTCAACTTTGACAACACAGTATTGAAACTTTTAAAAAGCAAGGTGTTTTCTCCATAAATGGTTATACATGTAAATAATAAAATTAAAGACTAAAGACCTGTATTATTGAAATGCTGAAATGGTTATTTTTAGTGAATCAAAAACTGTTGCACTATAGATTGAAACTACAGTAATCTTCTACAGAATAAGTGAAAATTTCATTGAAAATTTATTTTTATGATCATCATAAGCATCTTCGCCTTCTTTCAGTCTAATAAAGATGCTTAAGATCTTTTATTGCATTTACATTTATGCATTTGGCAGACGCTTTTATCCAAACCGACTTACATTGCACTATACTATACATTGTATCTGAATATGTGCAACCCCCTGGGATCGAACCCATGACCTTGGCATTACTAGCACCATGCTGTAACCACTGAGCTAAAGGAAAGCATTTCAACATCTTTAATTCCCTTTACCCAAACCATAATATGTTTACTACACACACCAAACTATCCACTTCACAAAGAAAAATCTGAACAAAGGAATGAGAGAAACAGCAGATGACAGAAAGATAAACTAACTGAAGTGGCGAGGCAGGTGGCTACACACACGTGAACCTCCATTATTCTCCAGCTGGGTGCTGTGTTGCCAAGGGCCTCGAGGTGCTGGACAGCAACGCTCATTTGAGTGCCATTAAAGGCAGTTTTCTATCCTCCGGTTGTACACTTACACTAACAGTGAACACACAGAACGAGGATGAAAGCCGAAGGGAGGGAGAGACCACTTAAAAGGGAACGGAGACGGGGGCTGCTTACAACATATTTACTCGCTGTCATTGGTTCTCTCTCCTCATTAGCCCGCCGCAGGTCTGATCACTTTGTTAGAATTGATTCAGGGCGAGCGTTGTTGGCTTGCCGTTCTCTCTAAAATGGACAAGTCTACAATTACCTTACCAGCATGTAAACAAGCCACGCAAACCTACCAAGGAGAATGCAATGCACAGAGCCATCACAGGCCCGGGTGTGTCTAATGCGTTCGAGCACGGACGAACGCTTGGACAAATATATTCCCTCCGCAGACGGAGCGAAGCATTGATTTTCCCATATTACCACACGTCAGGGCCACAAAGAAAACCAACCGCCACCATAATTGCAGCGTGCCGACAGCAAACTCCCCAGAGAAAGACTGCATTTGGAAAGACTGCATTACCCAGAATTCCAAAGGAGATGGGGACTATGAGTGACTAAAGATAAATCATGTGCTTAAACAGGAAGAATGGAAGTCTGGAGTGGGGGGAGAGAGAAACTCATATGTTAAGGATTAGAGATGTGGTCTTCAGAGGCTCGTTCATTCTCAATCGAAGGTTAATCGCATTACGGGAAAACCTCACCGTGGCAAATATGAGAGGGCGGCGGAAGAGGATGCCAACGTGACTCAATTCGAACATAAAAACAAAAGAAAAAACATACGAAGGTGTAATGGAGTGTGTGCATTATTCAAGGCATGTTCAAGATCTCACATGTGATCATAAGAGCGCTCATCTGGGAATAAAAGGAAATCAATTACCAGACATCTGTATGCACTTCTACGGTAAAGCGTGTTCGTGAAAGTCGGTCACAAAGGTAAAGATCGTTCCATAATGAATCCCAAGTGAGCCATCTGGAAAACACCCGAGCCTAACAAACTCAAGACGCACAAGCACGCATCCCCTCGAGCGCTGCTGTCGTCACATTACCCCCCCCCCAAAAAACAAAATCACATTATAGCCCGAGTGCAGCCTCTGAACTAACAGTGAGCACGCATGCCTACAAAGACGCGATTCGGGAAGGAGATAACAGATGGCACAACAGAGCGCTCATATTTATAGGAAATTCCCACTGTACTTTTATGAGCTTCCACTGTGGTAAAATACTGCGTTCCCCTCCCGGGTGATTAGCCCCTAAATGAGAATGGTTGTCGCCGAGCACACTTCACTGAGTATGCGCCCTGAGAATAATAGAGGTTAACAAGTGAGCAAAAGAAACGGGAAGGATTACAATAGACGCTGGGCTAAGTAATTGAAGATGTTCATTTCTATGCTTTCAATTAAAACGCCGTGTCGCATTATCAATACTCCGCGAGGAAGAAAGCGACACAACTGAAGCAAAACCGCCAAATATAACCTATTCCCCTTTCACTCAAAGAGAAGCGAGAGCATGCGGAGGCGAGGTGCGCCTGTGGACAAACAGATCATGGCATCACGCTCTCTACAGTAAGCAAATCTACTTTTATTCGTTTTACAGATGAGAGAAAAGCTCGTGTCGAGCAAGGTTGGGGATTTTTATATCTAGGCGTTTAATCATAACACGGTATTTGGAATTGAACGAGGCGGAACAACCGCCCGGCTTCAGCTTATCTGGGCTGAACGTCAGGTGTTTCCATTCGCTGGTGTTATTATGCATAGACAAGTCGACACACACGCGCGCGCACACAAACACACACTGATGGCTTTGGGATTTGGAGCTCTAAATTAGGTTGCTTGTCGCATTTTCCCCATAGCGAGCTGTGCTCTGATTAAAAGCACCCAATCTTTGGTTTTCCTCTCTCTCTTTCGCTCAAATAGCTCCACATCTAGCGCTATAGATCATGGGATTTCAAGGACCCCGAGTCCAATCTGTGAATAAAACATAAATACATACAAGAGGCATAGAAAAGTAATTATATTACATAAGCTTCACCTTGGGTGAGAGCTCGGACAGCGTGTAGCACGAAGGACGTTACCACCATCTAACATCATTACCCTATTGGTTATCTAGCTGTCAATCAAACCCCACAAGTCCTTCACGGAAGCAAAGCAATACCCGATAATTTGATCTCGGGCCTCATCTGTGTGAACCAACGATATATTGGATTGGGATGTGCCGCGGACACACAGCCAAAACATATCTTAAGGGTCAAGGTCCAGATGGATCTACAAAAAAACAAACAAAAATTGTCAGTTCAAACACAGATGGGCGATCACATCACACCTTTCCCTCTGATTTTCTTCATTCCTAAGCCTATCATTCAGCTTTTCAGACGCTAATCCTCTTCATGCACACACGGACACATATCTCTCACACAGATGTTACGCCTCTCAATCACAATGCATCTAAACGTCCTAAGCCAAGATTACTTTGCGCCGCCACCTCTAAAGTCCTCCATCCTCCATGATCTTAGTACACAGTGTCCCTCGTTTTGCATTCCACGCTCATCCGTTCAGAGTCTGAAGGCTGTTTGTAGATCATTGGTGCTCATTAGCTTATGGTTGCTTTGATCAGAGCTGGCATACGCGAATCCGATCCGAGATTGGATGTTACAATGCCCTTTGCGAGGACTAACATGTTCTTTATTGCAGCCCTGTTGCGCGCTCATCTTTATGCAGGCGCATCCGTCTCCTGATTGGCTTCTAACGAGCTCGCCAGGTTTTGTTAGAACAGGGCTTTAACAATATCCCGCAGATGTGCGGTTCCCCGCGAGAAAGGTCGTCCTTCTCGCCTTTGAAAAATAACGCAGAGGAAAAGAAGATGTGATCAAAGGGCAATGCAAACAAGTGTGTCGACACATCAAGAGAAGGGGGATGCTGGAGGGTGGCGGTGGGAGAAAAGAAATAGCTGCTATCTCCATCATGCCCCTTGTTTTCTAGCAACATTTCTTGTGGCGATAGGAGTCAGTGTTGTCAAGGCGACGGCGAGAGGGGAGGCAGCTGGGTGTCAAAGCAACAGCTGCTCATTCGCAGTCACATCTGGCGACAAGAGCGTTCGTCTCGGTGCCAACCGAACAGAAGGATGGAGAAAGAGACAAGGGGAGATTGAAACCGAAAGAAGGAGAGAGAAAAGAGAGGAAGTGATGGATTGACAGATGGACGGAGTCTACAAAGTAAAAAGTGCTGCTGAGACCTGCTTTTCTTGCCCAAACCGGTACTGTACATAAAAAGGTCTGGCACGAAAATCCAACTTCAGGATTACTCATACGTGAATGCTGTCAATAGTTGGTTTGCTCTGCCTCCAAGCTTTGCTAGTTCTGACATCTGTTCTCTTTCTCCATCTGCGTTTTGCACTTCAACACTCCTCTTTTTTCCTCTTCTACTGCCTGCTTTAACACGTCAACGCCCATCTCCAAAAACAAACAGTCTTGAGCAGATTCTCATAAGTGCACGCACCACGGTGTCCATCACAAAGGGTCAAATCGCACAAAGTCTAGGTTATATCGCATACTAGATCATATTATAATACATATTTTTACTGTTAATGCAGCACAAAACCAACCATCAAGATTTGATTTTGAAAAGATTACAATACACTTATGGCCGGTTTCACAGACACGGTTTAGCTTAAGCCAGGACTAAGCCTTAGTTGAATTAGTTGAATTCACCTTAGAAAAGAATTGCCTTAGAAAAATACATTACTGATATGCATCTTGAGACAACGATGGCACAGATTTATTTTAAGATATTTCTGGCCATGTTATATACAGTTAAAACCGGGAAACGTTCATTTTAGGCTGGGACTGGCCTTAAGCCTCTTCTGTGAAACCGGGGCCTTAAAGTTATACTCTTGTCTCTCATAGGAGTACAATAAGAAAGAGAATAAAACTGACAATAATAAGTAAAAAGAAAAACATAAGTATTAAGAGCATTATAACATTACAGGGGATGTTCAATTGTCAAAAATGTAATTACTGTAACTGTATTATTGATCTAAAAATGGTCTTTATCTTCTATATGTAAACCGCAATTCCTTCCGACAAGACTGAAAGACCAGTTATTTTATACATTCTTCAAACATCTACCTTGTTTTTAAGAACCAACTGTTGGAATCATCTATTCAAAGGACACTGTGTAAACAAGATGAAGGATTTTCTAACAAGCAGAAATGCGTTTCTGACAGCGTACAGCTCCTCTGCGTTCTCCCCCTGCGCACTCTGAACATTATTTTTTAATAACGCTTGTATCTATTCGTCACACTAAAAGCAGAGCATACTGGTCGCAACCAAAGATGGACTACTCGCATTAAGACCTCGCTGACCCACGTGGCTTCTCGACTTAAACTGAGAAATCTTTTCATAAGGCACATGTGTAGCAGAGGGGTTTAACACAATATACAAAAAACAGCACATCAATCTTCACAGAGGCTCGGAGGAAAAGGGTACTTCCACATTTTAAAGAGCCTGGGTGAGTTGGCAATCCCAGAGCAGGGGTCTGCGGCATCTCCGAATAGCAGCTTGCTCACCGCAACATCCGCTGTGCTAATTTCGCACTTATCAGAAGAAACCAGGGCAATCGTGGCACGAAGGCCCAGCGTATCTGGCTACTGAAGAACTCGATTGCAAACTGCACTGGGTGGTCGGGCAAACCTACTGGGGGCAAATCAGGAAACAAATGGCCTAGAACTGCTTGTGAACAGGGAGGCACTGGGTCCTAAAGCAGATAAAGCCAAAGTCAAGAAGCGCTCTGATTTTATCAAATGCTTTTTTGCGGGAGCATCCAGCTTCCTTTTCGCAAAGCCTGACTGAACCACCAAGCCACTGTGCAGTTATTTAGCTTCTTTTCTGAACGCATGGCCTCTCTCTCTCCCACCTCTTTATCTTATAATTTGCCATATGCAGGACCAGATGGAATCCACAATTTTTTTCAGCATATTCTGCACTGATGCAAGGGAAAAAACATGTGTAAATCAGCAGAATGGATTTAAGGATGGCAAAACGGGATGTAGTAAGGAAGCTGTAAAAAATTATGAAAGCATTATTAAATATTTATCAAAAATATTCGATGAAAAAACACTTTAATATCTTCAAGGCTTCCTGCTGGTTCTTTGCGGGCCTGGCCATGGTGTCTCCTCATAATAAACACATTTATGAAATTTAGCACTTAGCTATCGACTAAAATTGTGTCGGGTAATATTGATATTTAGCCACATCAGCGTAACGTGATACATGATACAAGCCATTCAGTGGTTTAGAAAAGCAAATGGACAAAACATTATAAGAGAGTGCACTGACGCCTGACTCGTGTCTGAAGAACTTCAAATGGTTAGTTCACGCTGCGCTAACAAAAAACCAAATGATTTTGTTAAATCTACGTATTAACCTTGTTGGTGTTTATACTGCAGAACCAACATTTGATATCTACCAGCCAAACCTAAAATATCTGATATCCGTTTGTCGAAACAGTGCGAACCAGATTTAACAGCTCAAAGTCCAAAAACAATGAACTCAATGAGAAATTCTAAAGGCCCGTTCACACAGAGACAAATAACTATAGGGATATCAATATTAAGGATATCAACTTTAGGATCCACACCAATAATGTTTTGATTATTCAAAGTCAACTTGAATGGATTTTGATTGTAAATGTTTTATCAGTCTGGGAAAAAATGACAGTGTTGTTATTGCTGCAGTTGTGGTGTGGACTCCATTATTATAAATTCAAAATGTATTATACATTTATGCTATTAAAAACGTTATAGATTTAAACATTATTACACTTTTTTTTATAAAATATAAATATAAAAATTGACAAAACATTTTTATGATTTATTGGCAAAAAATAATATGCTAACTTATCAAAATGTAAAATAAAGTGACTGATATAATTTGTATTATTTCCATAAAATCTTTGATAATATTGTTACCCTGAATTCTAATAGTTGTGAAGATAAAGCATTGAAAATCTTATACTGTGACAGCCCCAGAGCATCAGGCCTTTCTTTTAATTCTACCTTAGAATAACACGATGGGTGGAGAGCTCACACATCTTGCGAAACTATTCCTACTCTTTAGCATGCTTACAAAAACAAACTACAAACGCATCTCCACCTTCAAAGAAAAGCAAAAGTAAAACTTCTTGTTAGTTTTCCTGCGGCTAAACTAACATTTTCTAAAAAGAATCTGCTGCGAGAAGTAACCAGACAACCTGTAAGATATAATACTTCTGTGCGGGCAGATTCTTACATTCCTTCCAAATCACTTAAACCAGCTTCAGAACAAAGCAGTGCACAGCATCCACATTACAGTCACACACCGAGACACAGTGGTCCACGATGAGCTCTAAAGTCACGGCACGAATAACAGTCTAGCTCTGTTTCTGGCTGAGATCAGAGACTGAGGAACACGCCTCTGACGGGGAGAGCCATTGATCCAAACCCGAGTCCGTGATCGGGTGTCAGTTTGGCACAGGTGCAGTTTAATTTGGTGGATCCGTGCCTCATCCATCTCCCACGGCAGCTTCTTTCCAGTGGGAAACTCCGGCGCCAGGCCTCCCTAATCTTCATCATCACCTCCGCGCCATCTCTGATCTGCTCTCGCACAGGCTCGCGTCACATCAGCTCATTAGCGAGCTTTACAGACACCTTCACTGTCAGACTCGCACTCAGTTTTCCTGTTTTTAGAATCCTACACGTATAATGAGGTTACCCCCCACACTTTTTTCATCTCTTTTTCTCGTTCGAGTCTAAGTGCCGCCTAGACTTCTCCATCAATCGAGCTCTCACTTTTTCTCTAACTCGAGTCCTTTTTACATATTTTACCTTTTCTAGCTTTTCCTGATCACTCTCTTATCCAGCTGGGTCTTGCTCAATTTTCTCTCAGCTTCCATTTAATAGTCTGTCCTCTATAGTACACATATCCTTCCCGTCGCTTTCTTACTCTTCCATTTCATTATACCAATTTCAAGCTTTAGATTTAACAAAAATACATTTTGTCCTTTTCTCCTCTTGCTTTTTTCCTCACACCTGTGCGTAATTAAACCCAAAATGAGTTATTTGTCTCTCTCTCCATCACCTGACAAAGATATAAATATTTAAAAGATGCATCACTGCCATTGAAATAAATGGGGAGGAATGCTACGCTCAATATAGCCACCTAGCAAAGCTTTGTGCATGCGTAGTAGCTAAAGCAACATGAAAAATCATGTTTTTAAGCGCAATTTGATCATTGGACACAAACGTTACGGTGCATTTAATGTCATTTTTAGATGTTGCTTCTTTATTTACATTCTTTTTATTTATTAAACATTTTTATGAACAGAACAGCATACAGTAAAAAAACAATAACAACAACAAAAATTTACAAAACAAACAAATAAACAATGTTGCCTTTACACGTGTCTTTTAATTGGGAATTTAGCTGGCGATGGTAGAAATACCAGTATTCCATATCACATCTTTTTTGAATTACATAATAAATGACCTAACTCGCCAAGCCACATGGCAAAGATGGCCACCGTTTGGCACGACTTCCCTAAACGGACTTTACTGCCGATCTTCAATCGCTGCTTGATTCTGCAACTAAAAGCGAATTTGTATCAGTTAAAATGACAGCAGTTCAGTAGTTATCTATGGTTTACTGCATGACTGCACAGACGAATAAAAAAAGACACACTTTTCCGCCTCTTTTCACTGAGCTAATTAATTAGGCGACTCCTCGCAGGCTGTCATCTGCACACGGACCATGCACAAGACTGGTTGCACTAAAACTCCCCGGAGTACAAATCCAGTCTAATAAAGTCTTATAACTGTGGCCCGTAATGTAATGGAGTCATCAAACCGCGGAGGCCCTGGACCGTCTCCAGCGTGCGACTACATCCGTGTATACGTCTTCTCGATCAATGAGCGCTCTGGCACGCTCAAACTGGGTTCGTGACATCCTCTGCTGTATGATCTACTGTTGATACTCGCCGTGTCGCTGGCCATCAGTGTCATTTAGAAGCACATTACTGGTGCGGTCGGGGTCACCAAAAACAGCTCGGCTATTACAACCCCACGCTGTTGCTTCTATTACGAGAAACAAGACGTTAATTCCAGCATAACATGCCGTGCCTCTATTCCAATGCTGTGCTGAAATCAATTCGAAGCTATGAAATACCAACAGATGGAGACCAGACTTCACCCAGATCTGATTTTAGATCTATGCATAATATTTTGGACACTACTTGGTTATGGATACATGCTGCACCTCGCATCCAGATACAATCTGTCCTATATAGCACGCTAGATTAGGATTAGAGCATCACAAATTTTAGAACTATGGAAATTGCATCAAAGGTAACTGGATAGTGTGCATCAGTAAACGTGTTTTGGGCATAAATGGTGGGAGATGTAACAGCAGTTGGTAAATTTATAAATGGGTTGTTGACAAATATACCGTATGTGTGTTCTATGGTGTGACAGTAAAAATGTAGATAACAAACTGTTAATAATATATTATTTAATATGATTTATATTAATAACAAAAATTGGCATAAGAGAGATTTATGTGCATTGTTAGTTTTTTTTGCGGTCACAAAATATGATACATTTACATATTCATTTGTGAACTACCCAAATGCCTAAGTAAAGACGCAATTTTAGAACAATGTGGTACCCCGCTTTAAGCGAGGTACACACTTTTACTTCCCGTTACAAGTGAACGAATTAGAATGCAAACCCAGTTGTACTCTTTGCCATAACAGAGATGTTTCGCCACAGGCGACTCTTGGCTAAACCTGTAGTTGATGGTTAATCTGTTAACCCTTTGATTGCCCTGCCAACCCCAGTTTAACATGAATGTCAGATCAACTCATTTCCTCTTAGACTGACGCCCCTTCTCCATGCCTCCCTTCTGCTTCAATCTTGGCCGATCTCTATCGGTCCATCTCTCCTCTCTGCATGTGAATAAATCAACACTGGGAGGGGAGCGGGAAAGGGGGCTAGAGAAAGTAGGGCATTTCAACCTGGTATGGGAAGCCCTAAGTAACACCGCTGAGAAAAGAGAGAGAGAGATGTAGTTTATGCGGCGAACACAAATACGATGGTGAAAGAAGGCATAGCGGAGGGGCTTGTTGGATGTGGAAATAGGAAACCATTTACGCAGCGGGCGAAATGACAGACAGCGTACAAGAACAGGGCAGGGACTGGGAGGAGAGAGCCGATAAAGAAAGGAGAGGGCAGAGTGGATTGAGATGAGAGAATGATAGAGGTGGAGAAATTAGAGGAACGGATGGCGCCGCTGAGAATACAGATGGACAAAGATACAGAGACAATTTCAGATGGGACGAAATAGAGATGTACTGAGAAAAAGTACAGAAATGAGAAAGCCAAATCCACAAATCCTACAGTATATGTACAAAAAAAGGTGAAAGTGCAAGAAACAAAGCATTGAAGTGGTTTCCAGAGCACACAGGGGCCATGTGTACATGATAGAGGTTGTGTATGAATAACTTATGTGAGCTCTTGAGATGAAAGCACATGGTTTTGACATTCTCTCTCTTCTTGCTTCTCTCAGCCGCACATGTTCTCGTTCCTGAGGCTGTGTCTATAAAAATTTGTGTTTAATCGGGGAGTGTTACAGCTCTAATCATGCCTGCCATCTCACACACACACACACAACTAACCATCCTCACACTCTTCATCTTGCCGTCTTCCTGTCACAGATTAGCTCAGGAGATAGGTGTCTCTTTTTGTCAAATTCTCACTACATACAAAACAGCTGGTGGAAGAACGAGAGAGCGAGAGAGAGAGAGACGAAAGGAAAGCAAAGAAGGGAAAAAAAACAAAGAAATACAAAAGCATACAAAGGATCAAAGAAAGAATGTATACACTAACAAATATAATGCATGAGAGGGGAAAGAATGAACTAAGAAAAAAGGATAAGAAAATATAAAAATGTGCAGAACAAAACAAAAGAAAGAACAAGTAAGGTGAAAGTAAGTAAGTAAGTAAGTAGGAAAAAAGAAAGAAAGAAAAAAAACAGACAGACAGACAGAAAGAAAGAAAGAAAGAAAGAAAGAGAAAGAACAAATAAAAGAAAGAAAGAATGAAAGAAAGAAAGAAAGAAAGAATGAAAGAAAGAAAGAAAGAAAGAAAGAAAGAAAGAAAGAAAGAAAGAAAGAAAGAAAGAAAGAAAAAGAAACAAACAACAAACAAACAAAGGAAAGAAAGAAAGAAAGAATGAACAAAAGAAAGAAAGAAAGAAAAAAGAATTAACAAAAGAAAGAAAGAAAGAAAGAAAGAAAGAAAGAATGTACAAAAGAAAGAAAAAAAACAGACAGACAGACAGACAGACAGACAGAAAGAAAGAAAGAAAGAAAGAAAGAAGAAAGAAAGAAAGAAAGAAAGAAAGAAAGAGAAAGAACAAATAAAAGAAAGAAAGAATGAAAGAAAGAAAGAAAGAAAGAAAGAAAAAGAAACAAACAACAAACAAACAAAGGAAAGAAAGAAAGAAAGAATGAACAAAAGAAAGAAAGAAAGAAAGAAAAAAGAATTAACAAAAGAAAGAAAGAAAGAAAGAATGAACAAAAGAAAGAAAGAAAGAAAGAAGATGACAGAAAGAAAGAGTGAAAGAACAAAACCAAACCAAAGAAAAGAAAAAGAGAGCAAAGAAAGATAGCCAAAGAAATAGTGAAGATGGGAGCAAAGATGAGAAAGCGAAAGAATGTGAAAAGAGCAAAAGAAAGTGAAAGAATGATAAAGCAAGGCTAAGAGCCTGGAAGGTTGTAAAGAAAAGTAATGAGTTGCTGACAAACCCTCTTTACACTCAGTGGGGAAATGATAGAGAGATGGAGATAAGGGCAAATAAATGAACTTTTTCAAAAAGCACAGCAGATGAATGTTTCCTCCTCAAGCATTTTATCTGCTTCTGTTAAAAGTGGTTTTGAGTCACCCACACGAGAAAAGGCATGCAAGAATGAGCGGGAAAGTGGAGTGATGGAGAAATAGCGCTCATGAGGGGAAATTACAATTTCCTGGACTCTTAACATACATATAACCAGAATTTCTCCATCTTCTCTTCCAATCCCCCTTCCCACTTCACTCCGTCCCCCAAAAACACGACTACACACTGTACACACAAGCACACTGAACAAATTACAAACAGGCTTGCGGCAGAATCATGAGGCCCACTTAGGGTAACAGTGTGTATGGGTGTCTCTGTGTGGAGGCCAAAAACCACGGCATGGGGCCCTTTCTGAAAGAAAAGGAACACGGGTTCAGCATGCAACACAAGAGATTTTGTCCAGTGTTGTGTTTCAATGCAAGGCCAGGCCGGGCAGACCGTAGTTAAAGCCCAGACTAGTCACGCTTAACACTACAGATAAGCTAAGCTATGCTTCTAAAAGCTCTGTTATCGTATCTCTTCTGCTCCTCTGTTGATAAGTTCTCATCACCCAGCACATATATCTACAGACACTTACTGGTCCTAACTCTTGCTTCCAGACAGTCTTGCAGGGAAATGTTAATGATGCAAAGTTTGGTGTACCACCAAAATGTTTTAAACATACTTTGAAAAGATTCCATAAAGCTTTGGGATTCTCAGGATGTATGCCAGTAGCTCTGTGTGACGTGTTTGTATAATAAGACAGCCTTCTCAGTTAATCCAAGTGTTAATTCAATATACCTGCCGGTCTTTTGTGAGTTTTGTATCACATGACAGTTTGTTTACTGTTAACATTCATGTAGCATTATGCAATATAAGTTTGAATGAAGCGGCTTTAACCAGCCCAGCCGGTTTTCAGGTGTTAGTTTGTGTGTCAGCCTAGTCGAGTGCCCTTCAGACACAGGTTAGAATAATGAGACACCAAATAAAACCAGCAAACCAGGTTTAAGTTGGTATGAGCTTCTTATGTCAGCTGTCAGCAAACAAGAGGTGTTTGGCTGTAAAATATGACTTGGGTTGTCTTTTTCCATCTGACTTCAAAGAACAGTTACCCCAAAATGAAAATGCTCTCATCATTTCCTCAACCTCGAATCTGTATTAATATCTTTGTTCTGATGAACACAGAGAGAGATATTTGGAAGAATGCTTGTCGCCAAACAGTTCTTAACTCCCATAGTGGAAAATGGCAGTCAAAAGTGTCCCAGAACTGTTTACTTTCCTACTTTTCAAAATATCTTTTGTGTTTAACAGAACAAAGATATTTACCGAGCAATTTTACCTACTATAGTACTCAATGGTAGCCATTGTTTGTTTGGAAGCATTCTTCCAAATATCTTTTTATTAGGGATGGCCATGTGGACCTTACTCAGAAATAACAGCAATGATCGAAAGACATAAAAATAGGGCAACAATATAGCATTTCAGCTAAAAAACACGTTGAGTTCAATTTAATGATAACTATAGTGATTTTTATTTTGGCAAACCATCTCAAAAATGGCATAAAAGATGTGATTCAACTAATGTATGTGTATAAAAAAAACACAGGCAGAACTCCATCGCACCATTGTCCCACTCTTTATCCCTCAAATATTTGAGTAAAGGAAATGACCAATATCCACAACCCTACTGGCTACTGGCCAATACGTTGTGGATACGCTCCAAAACACCCAATAACTCCTCTTCAGGGTCACTGTTCCATATTTATCAAAAAGACTTGAATGACCCGTGCTGACCTCTGCCCAGCCCCGCGGCCTCCCGTCCCCTTACGCTGCTGTGGCGAAGCTCCGTGCTCCATACATTAACTCAAAAAACACTTCCTTTAGAAGTATTACCATGACTTGGCACCAGAGGGAAAGAGAAAGGATGAGGAACGAGAGGAATAATGTGGGAGGATGAGAATCGGAGATGAT
Source organism: Triplophysa dalaica (assembly GCF_015846415.1). Taxonomy (NCBI): domain Eukaryota; kingdom Metazoa; phylum Chordata; class Actinopteri; order Cypriniformes; family Nemacheilidae; genus Triplophysa; species Triplophysa dalaica. Next base: position 12,584,781 of record NC_079566.1, on the reverse strand, counting down.
TAAACAGAAATAGGCACACAAAAGAGCGTGCCAGTTATAAGCGAGAGGGAAAAACGCAAGCGAAGTAGTAAGAGAGAGGGGTTCGTAGAAGGCAATTTTTACAACATCTGTCCTCTTTGTGCGTGAAGCCGGAGGGGAAGTCTTATCAGTTGATGATTGTTCGCATGTGTGTACATTTAGTCAAATCTGGGTGGGCAGCTGCTAATGACTTCAGTTCTGCCGACAGCTGGATTGAATGGACGTTGAATTGAAATGTCAGTGGGCCCTCAGAGGAAAGCGTATCAGGCTCGGCCATCTTAAATCACACACACATGCACACATTCACACAATTCAAAGAGTGAAAGGTTAAGTTGCTGTCCCTGAATTACGTGCTCTTTTCTGGCTTCAATAGATGATGCATCTGAGCCACCAAACCACAGAGCAAACACACACTTTCGCTTACATGCCGCTTTTCTGTCAACAGGTGCCTCATGTCAAACTGTGTCTTGCATTTATCACAGTTGATTTGGACAACTCCGCTATGGGCGGACAACCAAAGCCAGCTGGTTCATCTAAAATAACATTATTCAATACATATCTCATACACTCTTAAAAATAAAGGCGCTTCATTGAAGCCATAGAAGAACCTTTTTTGTCTAAATGGTCCCTTTAACGTCCAAATAACCTTTTTGTTTCACAAAAGGTTCGTTGTGGCAATAAAAGGTTTTTCGGATTATGAAAAGGTAAGAAATAGATGGTTCTTAAAAGAACATTTGACTGAGTGGTTCTTTGTGGTACCAAAAATGGTTCTTCCATGGCATTGCTGTGAAGAACCTTTTAAGCACCATCATTTTCAAGAGTGTATGTGAAGCGATTCATTTTAATCACGCATTTACTTCACTTAAATCAAACACAGAGCAGAATATCATTGAGACAATGAATACAATCAAAACACAGACCACGGTACAGCAGGTTTGTTTTGGAACCCACATGCAGACATTAAGTTCTCAGATCAGTCGAAACGCAGATTCATTCTAAGTGATGTTCACAGGTCCCGGGGCCGAACACTAGCCGAGCACCATTAGGGTGAAATAAGGCATAACAAACGCATTCATACGCCGGCATACATCAAACGCAAGTACAGCAAAGAGGCTTTAAACAAACAGCTGAGAGGTGGTGTAGAATACTTAACGCTCAGCTCTAATAGTAACTAGCTCATCCCATCAGCTCGGCTCGCCAAATGCACATTATGAGATCTGTAATGGAAATCTTAAATCCTCTCCCAAACGTCCCAATCAAATTTTTCATTCACACTGGTTAAACCGAGCAAGAAATGAAACCGACACAGCCACCCTGTCAGCGCTAATGACTATTTTATAGTGAAAATGTGACGAAATTCGCCAAGAAATACAGTTCTGACAAATGAATGTGTCTACGTTAAAGGGTTCACAGACATTCCAACAAACCCCAGAACGGTTGGATTCAGATAGATGTTTAAGGGAAAGTCATTTCTCTTGCTTTTCTAAAGAAGTGCCAGTTTTGGAGTATGCAATCCGAGATACTATAGAGACATAGTGCATTATCTTACAAGCAAAACCAATCACGCTATTAGCTCTCGATGTCAGTCTCACATTACAATACAGTACAATACAGAAATAAAGCGATGACTCGGATCTGATTTGACATTCATGAACCTGCTGTAACACAACGGTCCAGCATTATACAATATTAAGAGCGTTACATTTTCAAATATTGCACGTAAGGGAAGAGGGTGAAGAATAAACCCAAAAAAGGAAACGCTTTAAACTGCTAACTTGTTGTTTTGATTGAAACAAAGTACCTGCCAAGTTCCCGTGTAATGGCTTAATAAAGCTTCCCCATAGAGAGACATCATGCTTTTTTCTATTACTCTCGTGAGAGCGAGAGATGGGAAGATAGATATTGCTCATCTGAAGAGCCAGACAGACAGACACAGACAGACAGAGGTTTGCGTTGCAGGCGGTTAGTAGCGCATGTTGCAGGAGATTGATAGAGAAGTGGATAACCTGTCAGAGCGCTCGGCGGGAGACGGACTGACACATTTGTTAAAGGCCGGTTCTGTTGCAATATGGGAACTGTCAACTGAAGTCGAGAAAGACTCATACATACACGGCAGCGTGAACAGACACGTGTGTTCTTTAAACCCGAGCGGCACCTGATGAAGCGTGCGTGCACACAAATTAAGAGTTAATTACTCAGAAATAGGCACCGTGCGGTCGACACCTACGCACAAACACATTACGTTAAATAAATAAGTGATATAGCTAAAAAGGAAGACCTATGCGCTAATTGATATTATACGCAACCACATCGCAACATCTGGCACCTTTCCCATCGTGAGCACGAGCGGAGCTGACAGACAAAAGATATTAGTTACCTGCACTACTGGTCCGTCTTCTTATTCTCAAATAATTTCATTCCCGCCTCAAGCTCACACACACAGATGCACTCAATCTAGATAAACACACAGTAGCGGCTCGCAGTGAGGGAAAAACACATACATAAGCAAAAAATACACAAATGAAGAGATGGCAGAAAGCACCTCGGGGGAAGTACTGAAAGACTTTCTGAAAGATTGTAAGAGCGACTGAGAGAAAGAGAGAATAAACATGTCTTCCACTGACAGTTTTTCCAATGATGTCTGCTGAGCCGGGCACAAGCGTCTGGGAATGACAGATTAGGAGTGTATATCCAGAACAGAAGGGGGAGAGAGATAGAGAGGTTTGTTATCTCACGCTATAATCGTTTATAATATTTGCATAGTCTGGTAATAAAATGATGAATGTGTGTCGCACTAACTAGATTAGAACTAGACTAGATAGAGAAAAGCTTGTTTGACCAGGGTAAGCAAATTGTTCAAATTGCGCTATTGGTAAAACCAAAATTGTTTTACGATAAACAGAGACGTAAATAAAGGTTTGAAATGTATGACAAGTGAGAGGTCACCCAATAATTCATTTATTCACCCTCGTGTCATTCCAAATCTGTATGACTTTCTTCTGCAGAACACGATAGATTTTGAAGAACGCGGGTAACCATAGGCCTCCATTGACTTCTATTGAATGGACACGAATTTCTCAAAATATCTTCTTTTGTTTCAACAGAAGGAAGAGTCATATACAAGTTTAGAAACACCATGAGGGTGAATAAATAACATATTTTTTTTGTTAACACCAACTATAAAATAACAATAAGGATAAAGATTAAAAATCTTTCCGAAATGATGAGAATTATAGTCCACACCACAACTATTACAATAATAAAACATAGGAACAATATTGCTGGAATCAGTTTGAGAGCAACTTTTTAAGACAGCATTGAAAATGTAGGATTTACCTTTTATTAAGCTTTTAATAAACAACATTATTATTTATTGGTGTGGATGCAAATGTAGTTATCAGGCCTTTACACTTAAGCACACAATAATGCGTGAACCTATATGAGTATTTGAACCTTCTCTGCCCTGGGGCCAAAGAGCCATAATTCCCCTACCCACATTCTAGAAAGTTTTTTTATAGTTCAGTTAAAGCTTTCTGGTGTACCTCCATCCAGACAATACCCCTGTGTGTCTCTATTCTAGTAGTTAAACTTCAAAAATGACTATGAGTTGAGATGAAAGCAAGTAGGAAATAAATAGGCATAAAAGAGTAAGGTGACAAAGGAAAATGGAAACAGACGAAGAGGAGGTTGAGTTAGTCTGTCAGACATCAAAGAAAGGCATCTCTGTTTGTCAGTGAATAGGTCATTGACAAAGATAAGGGCTAAAATAGACACACAGTCTTGACCTTCTCAATACACTTAAACGAGAGAGAAAAACAAGAGGACGAGAGAGAGCGTTTCTCCAGTATCTACAGATTTTGTGTGTTACAACGTATAAAAGAAACGGAGTAAAAGAGCAGCGAGGGAGAGAGACGAAGAAATAAAGTGAGAGAGAATCTGAATGGGTGACTGTGGAAGACAGGGGGCAGAAAGCCAATTTAGCTTTCACAGGTAATTCTGCTAAGTCCTTTTTACAGCGAAGGAACTGAGATATGTTTTTTTGCCTGACAGGGCCATTTATGTTTTTTCTAGCGGGCTGATGCATTAAAACCTTCCATTGTTCTGAATCTCAGTAGAGAAAACACTTTAAATCGAAACCAATCCATGAGCGAACGCGGCGAGGAAATGGCATCAAGGCGAAGGAAAGCATTTGATAAGAAGAGCGTCAACAGAGTGGCTGTAAAGGCCTAAATGGAATTTCTTTAACAGACACGCGTAAAAAGCCTTGGCACGGGTCCCCGGGACCCAACGGAACGCCTGCGTGGGAAACTGAACAAGACGGTGCATTTTGATTTGCATTGGTACCATTCAGTTAAATACGAGATTTAAATAAGTGTGCATCCTAGAGAAGTTCCGACAGTCGACCATAGCAATGCAAAGCTCATTGGTTCGACTCCCAGTGAATGAACAGCTAGAAATAAACATTGTGAATGTATCCCAACTCATTTTGGACCTACAAGTGACCTGTCAAATACTCCTCAGGAGACTTCTCTCAAGCATGTCTCATTTAAGCACAAAAAGTCATATCAAAATCCAAGATTATTCCCCTTACATTAACACAAATAAAACAATTGTTTACATCAAGAAACAATTAAGAACAATAAAACTGATGGTGAAAGAATAAGCCAGTGACATTGGTCGTAGATGGATTTGATGAGAAAGTCTCAAGTTAAATATCTGCCCGAATTCTGATCCTTTACAGTCTCCTTTACCCCTCTCCTCACTATCCTGCCTATAAGTTATAACCGCCCCAAAATATGCATTAATATACAATAACTTTTGTACAAACTTTGCAGGTAGAAAACCTATGAATTTGCACGCAGACAAGCCCTGGAGCAAGAAACTGAGAAGGAAATAAAAAAGTAAAGGGGTCATTTAGGAGTGAAGGAGAAAGTAAGAAACAGTGAGGCGAGAGAGAGAGAGTGACAGAGAGAGAGAGAGAGAGAGAGAGAGAGAGAGGGCTCAAGTACGACGTTCTTAAAGAATGACAGACAAATGAAAAAAACAGACGGAGAGAAAAAGAGGAAGAGAGAGATGGAGAGAGGGAGGAGGTTCCATTGAAAAAGCACCGTGGTCTACAGTAATTGCTTCGTCTTGCTCCGTTGCCCATATATGGTAATGGAATGTGTGACTGAGAGGGGGTAACCTGTATTGAGCCGAAAGCATCAACCCACCCACACACACACAAACACACACAAACACACAGTCAGAAACACTGATTACGAAACACATCGACACTCTGAAATAAGAAGGCAGACACTCAGAAATAAATGCTGTAACAACAAACACGGACAACAGATACCGTGTATAATTAAAAACGTCCGTAAGAAATTCACAGCCTAAAGTGTCAGATGATGTTAAACGTTTCACATTATTAGACATTCAACATGAGGCACACAACCCAGTTTATATCCATAATCGGATGCATTTAAACAGGACGCTCATGTTTATGCATGCGTGCGGCAGATGCTTTCATCTAAAAGCCAATTACAGTGCATTCAAGCTACACGTTATCTCAGCAAGTGTGTTCTATCGGATCAACCCAAAAATTACTGGAAACGTTGTTTAAATAAATGTTTTTTGTATTTTGGACATCAACATTGGCCAATAAAACCCATCCTGGCTTGCATTCCAAACCAGTCCACAGCTCCTGATGCGCATTGAATGCAATGTTTTCCTTTGAAAGCAAACGTCTTCATTACTGCAGGCAGGTATTTTAATAGCAGACATATCTATTCAGCTACCTCCTGCAAACACACAAACGCGTCCTCGGCTTTATACAAGCGTGACTCATTCTCTCAGACATGAGGCTGATGACTCCAGCCTATAGCGAGTCTTTGGCTATCTCCTCCGTTGCTGCAAGTGCTGGTCATCTGGAAGGGGACCAGACTACCTCAGCTTCCTGGCATGCCCACATGACCAGCCTGGCTTCTGTGCAAGCATAGGACTCCTGCGAAGACTCAGCAAGACTTAGCAGGACTGTAATATCAACAGTCATCTCTACAAAACAGTCATATCTGAAGCAGATAATGTGTGCTAGATGAAAGCAAAAGTTAGTTATTTCCTTTATTAATACACGTAACATGTTCCTGGTTTCATTATGATGGGTTTCTTTTATGTCAGGTGGTTGGAATATGTAGGTCATCTCACAGGCGGAACAAGTTCAATTTATTGTAAACCAATGTTTCTTCTTTGAATTTAAGAAGAAACATTAATGCATAAACAATTTCACGTATTAAACAATACATGTATTAAATAATCTAGCCATCTATCTTAACGCATACTATCGTTTACAATAAAAGCTGGAACATGTGTTGAGCAATACCTTCATTTAGATTACACTTTGGCTCTAAACTGCCATTGTATAGACTCCATAAAAGCAGTAAAACAAACAATCGCACAAATTATTCATGGCAGACTCTGTCTGAACAATCATTGTTTCCAGAATGGTTCTGGATGTGTCATGATTGCGACGTGGCCTATGGCAGCCTTTATGCTAAACCGACACTCAAGTGCACTAAAGCACACAAGCCCTAAATCCCACCTTCATTCATTATTCCCTTCTCAAGTAGAGCTGTCAGGAAATGTGTTTGATAACACCCCACAACGTAGCTTTATTTGGGGGGGTATAGAAAATAACACTTTGCTTTATCTTGCCATCAAGCCCAAGTTGGGTTTCGTCAATTAATGCAACGCAGCTTTGTCATTCATCAGTCAGACAGTTGGGTTTTTACAGCAAGAGTTACATTCCAGGTAGATCCAGGCAATTTTAAAGCTTATTGGCAGTCTCTGAGCTGTCAATCAAACAACTTGCTATGAAAAAACATCGCATACAAAGAAACGTCTGACAGGTCGCTATGTTATGTTATAATGAGCTTGTTTTTGCGTTGCGTCATGTTTTATGGAAGTCAGGTTACAACATGAGTAATGACTTCCCAGAAACAGTCACCAGGATGTGGATGCCTGCACGATTACGTTCTGGAAAAACTTGTCATTGACAAAGCGAAACCGGGAATTAACCTGGAATGGGCATTTCCATACCCGCCCTAATCTGATCATGTGATAAAGCAGAACAGGTAACACCTGATAAACGATAAAATTGATCTACTCTAAAAAAACATCACGTAAGATCATAACACAAGGAAAGGCTGGTTGAATGCCAACACAGGTATTAACATTATCTACAACCCAGTGGTTCTCAACTTGTCTTGCTTCAGGGCCCAGATTTTACATTAGACATTAAGTCACCAAACTGCACAATATTTAACCCACCACGATATCTAATACCACTCTTATCAAAATGTATTTATTTTAATAATAAACCATTTAAATGTGTATGATTATCAAATCCATGAACTGCATCGGCCCAAAATACAAAATAATTAACATGGCTGAACTGAAAAATGAACAACAAAGTAATTTATTTTCTTATACCTTGAGTAGGTTTGTATATGCTTTGTGGATGTGTAATTTGGCAAACTTTTAGTGACAGATTAATGTGCTAAAATACTTTGTATGGAACACACATCATCGAAATTAGCAATTGACGTGTCAAGTTTTTTCTTTTGCAAAAATAAAAATCCTTTCGCCATCCTGACTGCGCTTTGTCTTTGGTTGCGTTTTATTTGGCACTGACACCCTCTTAGAAAACACAGACAACCCACTTTTCGTGACCAACGCCGTGCATGTGATGCATTAATCGTCCAAGTCAATTCAAAAACATCTCTGCCTCTTTCATTCAACACATTTTCAACACCTTCAGTCTAAAAAATGACTTATTCTCCATCCCAAAAAGAGCTTTCACATAAAACGCCCTTCTTATGATTCGGACCACGCTTTCTAACGAACCAGGAATTAACCTCTGTCGCTTGATCACTGTTTTGGGAGATGTTGCAATAGAAAGAAAGAGGGAGAGAGAGGCTGAAAGAACTTGAAAATAGCCTCGGCTAAGACGGTATACACAAACTCTGAAAACGTTTATTTTATCCCAGTGTTATCCCAGTATCCCAAAATTATCCCAGTGTCTGGAACTAAGAGCAATCACCTGTGTGGTTCCACGGACCGGACGCTAAACCCACCACATGAGGTTTTATGTGACAGACAGAGACGGGTATAAGATGCAAGAAATTGACCATGCCAATCTCTGCCATACCGTTCACGTAGAAAAAAAGAGAACTGTCCTTACAAATAAAAATTGAGGGAGCAAATAAACACCTAGTCAGAAGAGAAAAATCTAGAAGACTCATTTTGTGTGCTCATTTAACAAAACACCAAAGCATGAAATCAAAAGTCAGAAGTTTCAGTATATACACTACATTTCTCATTAAGTTATTCGCAAACCAAATCATCTGAGCCGTGCTACTCTACACAACACAGATAAGCGAGCGCAACCGAACGCATGAAAGCAGAATTCATATTGCAATACATGTATGAATTGCGTTCTCAGCAGGGCCAAAAGAGGCAATATTAGCGCGTCTCCTCAGGTCAGAAGCAACAGTTTATGTAGTATGTGTTTCTGGCCCAAATCTACAGAGCTATTAATAAAAAATTCCTCCAGGTGCCTGCGTATGGATATTTTTTTTTTTCTAAATTTGTGAGTGTCCACTTCCAGACGCACACCTACCAGGTCAAAGTACCCTTGTGGAAACGTTGAAGTGCGATTAATGTGTCTGGAGTGTGTCGCCACAGCTGGACATCCTTGTGATTTTACTCTTAGTTATCAAGACAACTGCCATTTTATACAATTTTAGAGTTTTCATCACCGCACCACTTCTGCACCATTACTGAAACGTCTTGTAGCGTTTTTCATTGCTACAAACAATTCTTGCAGACATGTAACAGGCCAGTCAGCTGGAATTAAAGAGCAGAAACACGCACAAAAAACAACACATCTCAGTTCACCCCTCAAATAAACATTCAAAACAATTCCCCACGGAAGACATTTTCTTTAACTCCATGACTGGAGGACCATAGAAATCTCCAGAAGCATTAGCTTTTCACCCTTAAACTCGGAGCTTTTGATCACAGCGACTCGAGGAAGAAATCTCTTCAGGGTTTAAGTCTCTGGCTGGAGACATGCCTGTCATTTCAATTCTCAAACCCAATTTAAAACCCAAACCAGAGATAAACGTTATATCTATTAAGTTTTGTTTACTCTTAAGGTCTCGGGATAACAGCTTCTTCTCCATTTACCCTGATTATCACCTGACAGACTCGGAGATATAAAATTTTTGCATTTAAATTGCCTATTTTGGAGCAGCACTCCAGAAAACATTTGACTAAAGTATTGTTATGTATTTCCGTGTTAACATATTGCGAAGACCCAAAACACTAGTGCGGCACGTGTAACAAAACAAGGTTTAATTACAAGGTGCGATTGACATGGTCTTCAAACTCATCTCTCAGTTAAAAGGCAGAGGCTGGAAAATGAGATCGTGTAAGCCGTCCTGCCTTCTTTGAGATGACAGGAAATTTATTGTTGGTAATGAGGTTTACACGGCTGTAAACGGCGGAGGTCTGATGAGGTGGAAGCGAGGTTTCTATTAAAAAGGTGGATTACGTTTCCATGTGTGCCGGTATTTAACAGCCTCGGTGCTAACAACGTCAGGCTAGGAGTCAATCAAGCGGTTCGCTTCTAAAGATCAGACGGTAATTAAGCCAATTTCAGCTCCTCCCTCAAGAGGATCTAAATGAATCTGTGCAGCACAGCGCTGCCTCCCAATGTTGCATCTGTCAGATGAAGAGGAAGCTAACCTGCTTTCTAATACATTATGTAATCAAAAGTCAAAATGTTTCAAAAATCTAAATCATTGCACTCCTTTGGGGCAGTATCAAGGGTAGCCAACGCTGTTCACTTCATCAACAATACTTCCATTCATGCCGTTTTTATATTTATCTGGAAATATATTAAAAATGCTTAAAGCTTGAGTTAATACATTAATAAAACACAAAAAACTGTATTACATCTCCAGAGCTATTAAAGGGGTACTTTATGTGCTTAATCCACCACCAACGCATGTGCTAGATAAAAGAGTCAGCTATAGTGCAATTTAAGAAACATAAATCTGAAATTAATAACTAGATTCATATTTTCGAAAGGAGCGAGTTGAATATGCGAATATACTTTAAAGTTTAAAGTAGATTTAGTTATTTTAAGAGTCTGTGTAGATGAAATTCTACAATGAGAGTCGCTTTGATTTTTCTCATGACACTCCTTGTCTGCTGTCAGCTGTATATGACAATCAGCACATAATGCGACGGAGCCTTTGAAGTGGGAAAGCGGCTATATGCTTAAAGGGGTGCGCGAAGTAAAAGACCAAATCACAATGCACAATGCAAATATGATGATGACACATCACTGTCAGCTGAACGGTGAACATCTGTACAAATCAATAGAAGAAACCTCAATTTCTGAATTATAATAGTTACAAAAACTAAACATATCTACACAATGTGTCTATGTTTTGTGGTTATTCCAGAATTCACTGCAGAAGGGTCTACCAGCATAAAGAAAATGCTCAGAGAGAATTGTAATCAAATGCCTGTAGGTGCTTTCTGAAAGGTCTGATAGAAATGAAAGTGTCGAAGGTTTTAAGAGAATCGGAAAAACCCTTTGAACGAGCCCGGGGTCACGGAAAAGGCTGATCTTCGAGCCCACACAAGAAATCCCTCTCTTTAGCCTTCATTTTATCAGGCACAGTGGTGGGTGATAACACGGCGCGGCTTGGCTCCAGGAGTCCTCCGGCCTTCACTAACAGCACGGTATGACTACCTCAAAGCTGAGCAGAGGACAAGAGAGAAAAAAGAGGGAGGCGGGGAGTCAAAGAGACACAAAGACAGAGTATCTCTTATACGGTGCACCGAGAAAGACAAACAGATCAATTGGGAGACGGACAGAGACACAGAACAGATTTTCCATCTGTTATGCAGTAACATCTGAATCCCTATTTATGACTGCAGCATATTTTCAAGTCCAACGCACAAGATTGTGCCTACCAAACAGTTTTCACGAATATGGAGTTTTTTGGAACTTCCGTCATTTTAAATTTTATCGACATTGCACAACAGCATAGCTGCAGATTTAGGGGGGCATGTTAGCTCAGTCGTACGGCATATAAACATCAGAATATTACTGCACAGATACCCTTCACAACACTCAGTATATCACAACATGCTCACATTACAGGCAAATAACACTCGAAAGTATTAAAACCCAACATGCAGAGAGTTAACATGCTCTAGTAATGGCATTCAGTAAACTATCTTTTTATATGGAACATCATCCACAAGCAACCACATACAACAGGACTTTTGAAGAACGTTGTTAGGCAAACAACATTGGACCCCTCTCAAAAAGATCTTCCACTGAATAATGTTTTAAAGGAGATGAGGATGAATAAATAATGTTTCTTTTTGGGTGAACTTTCCCTTTAACCTAATTGAACTCAATTTCACGGGTGATCAAGGCACAATGCAAATCACAGCTTCATGCTGGAGCGGTTCTGAAATAATTTTGGGGAAAGTTAGCCCCAAAAAAAGAATTTTAAAGAGACTAAGAAGGGGGTCTGCACCCGTATGATCATATGAAACCTGGCCATTCAAGAGACCTACTTTTGCTCATGCTCAGACACTCATAAACAATGGAAGCAACAGAGACAGAGGGGTCTTGTAAGCGACCAATCACTAATGTCAGCAGAACAAAGACTTGAGACAGAGCTTTGAATGTCTGCAGGAGAAAGGTGGGGTGCGGGGAAAGGGCACTTTCTAGCAAAAGCTAGCAATTTCAGTCCCCCTTCGCATGCTCGATGTGGGTGTGGGTGAGTGTCAAAGGGGAAGACAGAGAAAGGTTTTCTTGTGGAGGTGTGAGTTTCATACTACACTCTCCTTTGGACAATGCCGAGACTGAAGTCTTTTGTTCTTAGGAACCTGTCGGCACAGAAGCTTATTGTTCGGGGAGAAGAATACTAGGAAACTACATTATCACGGTTAGGTTGGTCCACACCGCCGCTCTGATATTTGTTGCTTGTGACAGTAATGGAGGACCAAAGGGAGTCAATATAGAACATCTACTTCCGTTTGTCGGGTTTTGGCAATCCCAAGCTGAATTTACCACTTTGCAATAATGTTTTAAATTCCCTTCGAAGACTATAAAACAAGATGGATGCCACGTGAGCCCCCTGAAAAGAGATCTCCGTGACAACTATGAGGAACCTCCACCTCATCCCTGAAGATCGCCCAACACACAACCCTTTGACACATCTCAAAAAGATTAATGGGAAACCAAAAGTCTAAGGAATAGCTCGCACACATGATAATAACCCACCACGGGTCCTGAAGTGTAAAACGCCTCATCCCACAAAGAAATTAATCGAGGCGAACCCCAGAGTGTGCCCACGCAAGTTGAGCAGCACTGGAATCTTGGCATGACTAATTGAGGTGCCACAATTCATCCATCCAAAACTCATTTATCCAACGGCCAAGACGCTTCCTCCTTCTTCATGGGAAATATATGCACAGGGGCGGCCCGGAATCTGAAATCATTTACAGTTGCCAGTATCTTGTCGAGTTGCCCTCCCCTATCCGTGTACCTGTAAGCAAACCCCAGACATGTCTCTCCTTATCAGAGCAAAACAGCCCCTGAGACTCAAGACGCCATCAAATCACTGCTGCTCAAGCCACCAGGGCGTAAATGTCCAGGACCATCACCAAGACCAGTGACACGATTTAAACAGCGAGCAGAACAGTAACTTGAAATGGTATCTTACAGTGTTACAAATTGAAAACATTGTAACAACTTGCATACATTGGAGACATCTTTGCGTCATCTAATAAAGACACACTGACCAAAAACATGTCGAAAATCTCACAAAGAAATACCACCCTGTTGCTTTCCGTGCCTCGGATATGATTTGCATTTATCATAAACAAAGATACAAATACGCAATAGTTGTGCACTGTCGTTATAATGACGTTTACGTCAAATCCAACGTGACAGAAGAACTACACCTGCTGCTGTCGTACAGCGCGCGCAAAAATTAATGACAGGCCACACCTTGCGTAGCGTGGCGTACTAAAACAAGGGACACTCGTCACGGTCAGTCACTCTTTCAAGTTGTCCGAGATAAGCCAGATAAACAGGTAAGCTGTAGAAATCTGCGCGCACGAGCGTGATACATAGTTGCGTCTCAATCCACTTGGGACGGCCGACTTCACGTTAAGCTTTCAGCGTCTGTAAACATCATGCAAATGACGTCTACGTGTCCAAAATAACAAAAGCAAAGCGTGCACGCAGACAAAGCGAAGATTAACCCACAGGTTAGTGTGTCACATTACCTTGGCTGGCCAGAAGACACGCGCCGAGAAGCAGGCAACAGTTTATCATCGCAAAGTCGGTCATTCCGCTCTTGTAAGCCAACGCAGTCCGGGTGAGGTTAAAACAATCCTTGAAACTTTACCATAAAAGCTCGTTCACTTTTCAGCGCGAGCCGCTGTGATGGTGTGGTTTCGCTCGTCTTATCGGGAGCTCAATCTCTACGGTCGTCTCCCTCCCGCATATATCAACAGCCTTTAAGCCCTCCTCCCGGCGTGTGTACAGGTATGTGTTTGTATGAGCCCGGTTGCGCGAAACGCGGAATGCTGTGAGGTCTCTGACGCGACGCGCAGCTTTCTTCTGTCCGATCAAGAGCTGGCAAGCTCGAGCGATGGAATTGGTTGTGATGTCATCGCAGCGTCACGTCATAGTTAGAACTTGTATGCGGTGCCGTTTCGATGCGCGTTTCACGCGGAAGGACTCGACTATCTGGTTTTCTTGTTTACGCAAATTGGGTAACTTTTGGATGCTTGTCATTACGCGAATATTGACAACTTCAAATCTTAGACCCTTGGGCGTTTACTCGTCCTGCTTTATAATGGTCATATGTGGTTGTGTAAATAGAATATTTACATTTATGCGTTTGCTACTCGAGCCAAATATAAAATATGGGATATATTATTTATCAAAGTGTGTGTTCATGCGACTCATTACGTATGCGCTACTAACGCAACGCGTGACCAACTGATGTTGTTGCGCATTGCAAGAGACGCAAATGTTTAAGCGCACGACGGCAAGTGTTTAATCTCCTCCGGTAACGTATTGCGTGTTTTCAACGAAGTTGTACATCTACGTGGACTCCTGCTGTTATAGTTGATTGAGTGTCAACAAAACGCGACTTAGTCAAAAGCGTAATGAACAGAAATGAGGGACAAGATTGATGAATTCAAGTGTGCTCGGTGCAGTCTCCTCTTGTGGGAACGGCTTGCATACTAATCAGTGACCTCGCTGTGCCATCTATTGACAGTTGTGTGCAATTACGCGCCCACGTTCATCGGCATGCAAGACGCGCAAACCTGGCCCTGACTTTTAAATCTGTCAGAAGAAACGCAGCGTCCCCTCCATTACGCACAGACGGTTGCCTGTTGCGTTTATAGAAGAGGAAAATTAGTCAGGACAAACTTTGATGTTGGCTTGACGTTTTCAAAGAAACCTTGAAGTCTGAAGGTTGTATATGCGCATTGTATGAATACTTTGAGATATGTTTCACATAACAGCTGTCACGCATATAAAATGTTTTCCTTAATGTTATGTAGACAACATCTTTACAGATCCAGCCTGAAATTAAGAACCGCACATTACCAATTAAATCTGAGGTGCCCAATCCCACCTGCATCTGGAGATCTATTTTTTGTCAGTTTAGCTGCGACTTTGCTCTAACACACCTGCTGTAATTTACACGTGAACCCCATGACCTTGATTAGCTCTTTGTGATGACTGTAGTGTGTTTGATTAGAGTTTGAGCTAAACAGCAGGAAGTTAGATTCGCAGGAGTCGGATTGAGCAACCATTAAAATGGAATAAATCATGAGTGTTGAATATAGATGTTTCAAAAGGTGGTGTGATTGTATTTCTTGTGGTCTTCTATTCCATGCAGATCAAGATCTTCCTGATCAATACACAGACCACCAAGCCTTCATATGAAGGTCCATCTTCCTGCAGGGTTAAGTTTCAACCCTGCTCGGTCTTAAAATAAATCCCGATCCTAAAATAACACAAATATGTTTTTTTGCATGAAGGTGGGTCAAACTTGACAATACAGCATTAAAGTAGACCATGATGGATATATGGACAGACGGATGGATAGATGGGTGGATGCAGTTGATGGATGAATAGAAAGTCATCGGTGGTGTAATCAGAATCCATCTGAACACATGTGCAGTGTTGTGAACATGTGAACTTAAGTCATGTTTTAAAGTCGACCGTAATCACATCTTCCACCCGTGACCCTCAAATGCACTTCTTCCACTCTACAGAAAATTCAATGAAAGGTTTAGACGACTTTTGATTACGATGTTCCCTAACGGTCCTCAGACCCTCCGTTGCACTGCATCCAGAATAACCCTCAGTGTTGCTGAGTCACGGTTATTTCGCACACAGGACATAGAGCAATTGAATCCTATTAAAATCTTGATGTATTTTTCTACTCAGACGAGGTGTTCGGTTGTGTCTGGGCATGTCTCGTCTGGGCCAAAAGATAGCTTGAATTGCCGTTCAGCGACCTAAACGCTTAAAACATTCGCAGACAGTTTGGCACTAATGATATGTTTTCAAGCACATTCAGTGTCACCCTCTACAACACAATGTCTTAACCAAGGGTCTAACAGTCAAAATCTGACAGTTCTTAAAAATGACCTGAATCCTCCTTCGCGCGAACACGCGCATACGCTTGTCCCTTCTGTCCGAGGATTTTGAGAGATTGTACCTTAGCTCAGCCCAGCGGGCTCGGATTGATTAAGCTCAGCGACTGCTTTAATGTGATCATTTATCAGTTGGCCGTCGACACCTTTACAGGCATAACTCTAGCGCTCTGACAGTCTGATTAATACTACGAAGTGTCCATCCCCCTTACTGTGGGTTTTTCTTATTGCTGCTCTCATGCTTGTTGCCTTCCTCCCTCCATTATTACAGTATATGTTAAGACTCCATTAAACTGACCCAGCTAAGTGTGGCTCTGCTAATGGTACTCCAAGGGGGTCGCTGATAATACGCTATGATTAAACACATTAAAGGCCAAAGCAGGCTAACACCCCGCAGAAGGGTGATTGTGCGTTACGCATGCACCAGTTTGCGTGTCGAATGCGCACTCACGCTGTAAACGTGTCGGTTAATTTCCCTCAATGTTTAACTGAGTTCCTAACACCATCAAATTTTTATACGACATCTTTCATCTTGCATCAGTTTTCAGTGGGCTACTCATTTATCTTCATTCTCTTTAGTCACACGTTGATTACTGTGATATCAAGTACTTTGTTTTTATACTGGTTCTATTCATTTGATCTGTCAGGCTTCACTGGGACTGTGAGGTTTAATCTCCGTGTGTGTCTACAGGTTTGACTACATTTACAAGAGACACATATTGTAAAGAAATAGATGGATCGATTGAACGACATCCAAACTGAAGTGTTGAGTCTATACGTCTTAATTTAGCTCTAGATATTTCTGAGGATTGGATCCTGTGTGAAAATTGTATAAAAGCAAACACGTTTAAAAGGTGTCGCACTTATGCGCTTCTCGTGTCTCTCACATCTCTGTGAATTTTTCCATTCATATCGCCTGATAAATTGTCTGTTTGCCATGTATATACTGTTAAAAATAAAGGTGCTACAAAAGGTTCCTCACAACAATGCCGTTGAAAAATCGCTGTAGTTTTGCAGCAGGTTGCCAGTAAGACTGTGATTTAATAACTACATAACACTGTTTTCAATTTGAGTTCAACTTTACTTTAATCATAATTAAAATACGGTCCCATTACTGGCTTAAGCAAAGCAAAAATTCTTCCTAAGCATTTTCGTTTGTTTTCTAGTAAAAGTATTTAAAACTTCCCCAATTTTGGTACATTCACATAAGAAGTAAAGTGACCTTAGATATTTAGTCTTGTTTTATGAAAGAAAATATAAGAACTATAGGTACGTTTATGTTTAAAACTAAATTGTAAATGAAATCTACAGTAAGTTACTGGTAAACCTGCTGCGAATATACAGCAAAGTTGATATCAGTGAAATCATTCTAACCTTTTTATAATCTAAAGAACCTTTTGTAAAACAGACCGGTTTGTGGATGTTAGTTCACCCAAAATAAAATGTCATTATTTATTACTCCTAATGTAGTTCAAAACTCTCTTCTATAGAACACAAAAGAAGATATTTTGAGAAATGTCTCGGTGGTTTCGTCTACATACAATGGAAGTCAATGCAGTCCAGTGTTGTTTAGTTATCAACGTTCTTCCAAATATCTTCTTTTGTTATCTGTAGAAGAAAGTCACACAGGTTTGGAATGAGATGAGGGTAAATAGATGACAGATTTATTTTTGTTTTTAAGTTTAAGTTTTAAGTTTCTTTAAAGTTTCACTCTGGAACCATATAACCATATAGCATGTTTAATTTTCCACCTTTATTTTTAGGATTGTATTTGTTGTTTTGTGTGGCTTTTATGTCAGTCCACAATATAGCACATACACACAGATACATAATGAGTGGCTCGCTCTGATCGGCTCACATCCTCTCAACACCCCGCCATTTATAACTCCGCCTCAGGGATGCAAACAACATTCGGAAAAAAGGATTAAATGCGAGTGTGTGAAAATATAGCAGGAACTGAATGTGTGAAGCAGTAAAGGTTGTTAGCTATGTCTCATTTCCTTTCTCGACAGGGCTCTTCTCTTTCATCTTTATATATTTATACATCACATACAGGACATTTTGAAAATAAAAAGGAGAGAGTGTAAAGTGCACAGCTGAGAAAAATAAGCCATCATGAACAAAACCAGCATAGAACAGAATAGCTCAGTCACTCAGTAGCTTCTTTTCAATTCCCACCTATGTGCTGAACATCTGGTATATAGGTTAACCAGACTTGCACAAACATGCTAAGGTGCACTGTACACGTTCTTCACCTTCATTCATTTTTTTAATTCGCACATTCTATCAATAAAATAATTATTTTGTATCCTACACCTTGTATTATATTGCGTTGCCTCTTTTGCACTGCATTTATTGTAATTGACTGTTTAAAAATTACCCCGTAAGCTATGTTAATTCCCTATTGTGTGGTTTAGTCTTTCTTTGTTAAGCAACATCTAAATTTAACTAGATAAATTACTGTACATGACATGCATTTGATTTTAAACTGACTCCATTAAATCTCCTGAGCCTTGACAGAACAACCTCAACAATAGAACGTCCTTCTGGGTATGTTTCTTTTAGAAAACATTTCCTGATGATACATTACAGGTTCCTCGGATCAGTATATTGGCCTCTTGAAACACAGATTTCTAAAGCACCCGTGAATACAAGGTTCTCATCAGACTGTGAAGCTCTTTTGGTTCAAACTGGAATTTAAGAGCGAATGGTCACACTAACAATAAAGAGATTGAGAAACCTGCCAAAAGGGCAACCATCTCAGCATCACTCCATCAATCATATGTTTATGGTGAAGTCGCCACCTGTGAGTTGCAGGCTTGTGGATGAAGGGCCTGTTGAATGAAGCCAAGAACAGACAGGTATTTGAAGAGTGTACACAACCTCGGGCGAGCAAGAAGACTTTAAGCATGGCGACAGTTTGAGGTAAACAGTCAAGACAAAGCTGGAGTATTTCGGAATATATGAGAGCAGTCAAAGGCTGGATTTGAATTGCAAGAAAAGTCTGTGGGGAGTCGGGAGATTGCATTTACTGATTCATCTCATCCATAATTTCTGAGAAAGCTGAAGGTTGTGTGCATGAAAAATATGAGAAACCTCTCAAATTTTGCTTCTGAGATTTTTTAGAAACAAAGCCAGGAGGTAATTACTCCTGTCCTTCAAGGTTCTGCATAAAGGGCGTGAATGCTAATGTAGTGAAATTCTTGTGATAAGTTAAAAATCAATATTCCAAACATCAAATGTCAAGACGAGACATGAAAAAACAAACCATTCAGAAAGATTGAAGTGAAACATCCTTCAGGGCAAAGACAAAAAAATTACTGCTGCTTCTTTATTTGGTTTCCTTTTTTCTATTTTAACACAACCAAATAACTATTTGTCAATGTAGTATTTGCATCGTATGTTCACATCCAGCTGCACAAAAAGACCATTTCAAATTTTCATTTATTCAGCATTTCGTGATGTATTGTGACCATTCCAGTTCGGGGGGTGTTGAATTTCAACAACATCAAACCTCATGAGTGACAAAGTCATCCAACAGCAATGTGAAAGACTGACAGCATCACAAGACACATGAAAACTGTGATACAAATCGAGGTAATGGCATAATAAATGTATTTTTTTTCTTCTAAAAACAATACTGTTGTATTGCTTAAAAGTGAAAATGAACTAGTTTTCTTTGCAGTATTTCAGGCCATAAAAAACAGAGCATCTTTTATTTTCTTTTGACCTGTTTCTCCCGTCTTTATTTTCTGCAAATAAACTCGAATCGAAGCAATATTTTTATTTAAAATTTGGTGGAAATATTGTTAGTAGTTCACAGAATGAAACAAAAATGCAGATTCTACCTATAAATAGCAAATTTAGAAAAAAATGAAAAAGTTTTGAAATGGTCCTCTCGTGTCCTACATTCTGACATGTTCTCAGCAAGATGTCGTCTGTTGGTAAACAGCGTAAGCACTACAGCTGAGTAGAAGCACTGACTTGATTACGTCCGTGCAGTCTTTATCTGTGGCTTGCAGGCGGACTTTGACACAGATGAGAATAGGAATGAGATGGAGGGATTTTGTCATAACAGAGCTGTGGGACGTCTGCTTGTCAACCATGATCTGCTTAGAATGGTGCTGACTGAGTGTACATAAACACACACACCAAACGTCAGTCCCACTGCTGTGTGTGTGTTTGTAATGGAATGTCATCATGAGGTCATGTCATTTCTAAGTGACGGTCTCATAATCATTCTGTCTGTGATTTATTGAGTTAAAGTGCATGAATTAAATGTGCGCACACAAGACTGTAAGAATACAAAAATGTGTGATCTTTTTATTAAAGGAATAGTTCACCCAACATTCACAATGAATGTGAATGAGAACCGAGGCTGTCAAGCTATCAAATACTGTGAAAACACCCTGTATGACTTGTGTGATATATTCCAAGAGGAGACATACAATAGCTGGTAATGAGATCTGAATAATATTTTAAATATTTTCGTTATAAATTGGCCCTTGGCTTATTGGCCACAGTTATAGTCATTTTGATGTATTCTGAACATATAATTAAATAATAATTTTGAATAATCCTACAATGATTTTGAATACAGAACATTCATGACAAGTGACCACCTGTTGTAAACTCCCCATAGAGTTTGTGTAACCAGGTGTGTTGAACATAAACCTTCAGATTTACCCGTGTACTTTCTGCTCAGTGATCTGAAATTTAGGCATGAGTGAAAAGAATATAGCAGATATCGAACTCACTCAGCCGTTTCCAGGGTAGCGCTATCATCCATCCACTCGCATCAACCCGGCGATGATGGGAGGAGAAGAGATATGTGCCGAGGCACATGATGAAGGCACCTGTGTCCTATTCGCACCAATACCCAACCATGTCCATGTCTCAAATCATGATTCATTTTTCTGTGCCTGTCTGTGTGGGCTGTAAGGCAAGCACAAGGACATCAATTAAAGTCAATATAGCCAAAATATATTCATCAGGTTCTCTGAATTGATGAAAAGGTTTTTAAGCGGGTTAATTGCTGTGGTTAATGAGTGCACTTTGTGTCAACCTGCAAAATTATGTGATCTTTGTCGCCAAATAAGTTTTTGTGCAAAAGTAGTTTGTTTTGCTCTGTCTGTTCATTGCAAATCATGTTAACTCTTGGGTCTAAAGAAATGTCTAAATTTTGAGGCAGGAAAGCACGTGGATGGAAGCTGAAAGCAGTCTGCACGCACTGTGATCCCATTAGATCCCCGTCAATCACCTTGATGATCTAAAACTCAAGAGACATGTTCGGATAGCTGTGCCATCTGGCTGCAGTCCATCACGCTCTAAACTACCACTACATTATGTCTTCTTTTAAGTAGAACTTTATAGATACATTCTATTATATGATAAAGCTGCCCTGTTGTGGGTTGTTGTTGACAGCGGGGCTACGTGGTTGGAAAGGTTTCTGAATAGTGCTTCTTTCACAATATGCGAACAAGAGGGTTTACTTACATTTACATTTAGTCATTGAGCAGACGCTTTTTTCCAAAGCGACTTACAGGTGGGGTAAGCAATTGGTACAGCATAAGGCGTACTTTCTACTGGGATTTTTGGTAGAAATGTTCTAACGTGTAAACTAAACTCTCTAAACATTTAAACTCAAATATATGAAACAGAAAAATAAAATAATGAATGCAACTATTGTTTTTCTTCTGTAGGCCTACATGCGATTGAAAGCGCTCGAGCTACGTAACTTTACGGTTGCTATGGTCAACGTTAATGTTCCCTCCCCGGGCGAGCGAACAGCTTTATTTTACTTTGTGGCAACTTTGTTTAAAAACGCTTTTGAAATGTATATGGGCTTGAATTGACAAAGAAACATTTATTCAAGAGATAATATGACTTCAATGCCAGTCGGTGTATTGTTTTGGAAAGAACTTTGAAGCGCGAGCCAACAGAACAAGTCTGCCCCCTGGCGGCCTTACAAAACTACTACTCAATTAAGATTTACTTTTATAAATGTATTAATCTTCCTCTGTAAACAATTCTATTTGCTTCATCTCTTCTATGTCTGACTTTCACTGACACTGCAGTATTGAGTGTCCTTGTATAAGATTTTCTCTCTCACCTTTGTCTTGTCTGACAGGTCCTGCTGCAGCCTGCCTTCGCCACACACTTCCATTGACTGCAGGAGGCGTCGCCATGGCAACACTGCAATCCATTGGCCTCATTAGGAAGAGCCAGTAAAGATTTCACACCTCTGTTTTAACTGCCCATCCTTCCTTGATAATGCACACACATGTCAGCTAGACATGACAATCCCTGCAGTATAGTGCATAGTTATATTTCAAGAATTATGGGTTAGTGTGAAGAGACTACAGGAGTGAGTAAATTAGGAATACCTGCGAAACACATTTTGTCTGTGCTCGGTGCTGGACACATAATGATGTTAATAATACATTTTCCCATCTGTAATTAAGTGGTGGAAATGTAATATGCTGGTTATTTTTAAGGTAGTTCATTTTTTATTAATAAATAATTAATTATAGTTACCATTATTAATTTAATTCAACATGACCTATTGATAAAATGATCTTATTATTTTCTTAATTCGGATGTAAGTTAATAATGTAAGTTGCCTTTTATATTTAATGCAAATTGTAATATTAAATTCAACATAGTGTGCTACAACGTATTGATCACATTAAAATACCCTGCTCAAAAGATTACAGTGGTAACCATGGTATATGCAAAAAATATACATTTTCTTTGTAGTAAATCAATAACCACAAATTAACAATTGTCACTTTAAAGTACACAAAATATACGTTTATTAAATAAAATTTATATTAATTTGATTTGTATAATTAGCTGCGATAATACAAACAATCCACCAAAAACATCTCACTACATATAATAAAACCTCATTTTTTCTAAATGGTTTATAAGGATGCATACTTCAGGGTCTCTGCAAACATAAAATAGCCATCGCTAATGTAATTCCACAGGAATGGAGTTTCACTTTATCTGACCAGAGGACAGGTAATATAAGTCATTCATCAGAGAGACATCTTCTGTTATGCACAGGTATAGGTGTCCACTGACCTGAAGCCCAGAGGGTGTTACGAATGCCTCCCAGAGCAGCAGGGATGTTCAGCGAATGGACAGATGAGACGGAATGTGATGTGACAAAAGGAGATTCAGACATTTAGGTCACAGACTTCATAAAGGTCGAAAGAATTCCACTGAATACTATCTGACAATCACTCCACTCTTAAATATACAGGAGCGTTGTCCAATGGGATCAAATGCAGAGCAGTACAAAGAGTCTTATGCTTTGGCTTTGCTGTTTTGTGTTTTGTCTTTGTACATAAAAAAAAAAAAAAAAGTTGAAATAATGGCAAAAAGAATGTAAACAAATATTGTGCAGCTTCGTTGAGTTTCGGTTTAAAATAAAAAATAACATCGTTCCAAAGCCATTACATTCAATAGTTTTATATAGAGAGGCATATACCACCTTACCAAAGAAATAATTACTTCAAAAAACAATATACCATTTTGCAAAAAGCTAATCAACTAAATAAGTAATGACAAAACAACATGTTATGTTCAACATCATAACCCTATAGCACATAGTCCCTCTCTAAAAATTACTGCATTATTTATGAATGCTGCAGTGCATTCTGGGAGCTCACAAATCAGTCATTGTTCTGACAACTCTGTTAGGCTGAAACCACATTTGGGGGGATATTGCGGGTCTAAAATTTGTTTTTGTGAATTTAGATTTTCACATTTCTTGGCATCTGTGCTCATAAAAAAAACTCATGCTGTATACACAACATTCACACTTATATAGATCCTTATAACAAAAATATTTACAATAACATCACATTCAAAATATCTTTCACTAAAAGCCAGACAGTTTATATTTTAAATATATAATTCTTTATTCAGTTCCCAATTCCCAACATAACAAACATTATGGCTGTCATTCATCATATCTATTATGTTGAGTTAAAGTGAAGACAGTGAACGTATTTTAATCACTCATACCTCAGATTCTACAACAGATACGACTACATCGGGTTAATCGAGATGACACTCAAAAGCTTGTTAATAGCAGACCACATAACAAAAAACAATTCACAATTCTCTTTAAATGTTTTCTGTGCATTGACATTTTAAGAATATTCCATCAAATCAAGTTTTGTACTTAATTTGCCCTTGAATAAGTCATTACAACTGCCTTTAGCTACCATTGTTTACATTTTATACAGTATTTAAAGATAACATATTATATAAAAGCCGTAATGTGGATAAAGCATGCTTAACAATCAGTATCTAGTTAAGAAAGCATACTGATGCCCAACCAAGTTGACCCAAAAATGAAAATTCTTCCATCATTTATTGACGCCCATGTCATTTCAAACCCGTATGACTTTCTGTATTTTGCAGAACACAAAAGAAGATATTTTGAAGAATGTTGGCAGCCAAACAACATTGAACCACATTGACTTCCATTGTTTTGACACAAAACCACTTTTTTCAAAATATCTTCTTTTGTGTTCCACTGAAGAAAGAGTCATTATCGGGTTTTGAACAACATGAGTGTAAATGACATAGAAAAATTTATTTTTGGCTAAACAATGCCTCTTAATCTCTAATTCATCCATTCTTCTAAAAATACTTCCCATACAATACAAAATATCATGCCAACAATAATTCATTTCTGTATTCAACATTTACAAACATATTTTTTTAAGCTTTTCAAAGTCCATACCTTTTCATCCCCCTTTGTAAATATTTATTATATTTTGTAACTGGCTAGAAACCATCCAGTGCTGGTTCTAATGGGATTCAGTGCTTCGAGCACATTTGGATGCTCTTGAAAACCACCCTGCCAACTGGTAAGTTCAGAACATCCATCTGAGCCAAACCAGTTTACATCACCCCTCAAAGCAATTAGCACCACAGCAGACAACATTAAAACCACACTTATTTATTCCTGCCATCACTACAAAGCGTTTCTCTATACGAGAGCCAAGAACCAATCTCCCAATCCCCCATAGGTCTGATTGTAATAACACAATGTCTTTCAGCATATTTGGTATATTAATGAGTTGAAGGCGAGCTTGATTCATGGTCTCAGTGGTTTCTGCCTCCGCGGCAGCCGCAGTGGAAGTCTGCATTTGGGTCGAGCAGCAGCGCGGCTCGGTTGCGGCCGTGCGGCAGGCAATCCAGATGGTACCAGGCATCGCAATCGTCGCACTGGATCCACTGCACGGTGTCCTGCTGAGGGAAGCGACAGCACGCTGATGCGCACGGTTCGACGCCCTGCGTGACACCAGTGTCTTCGTCATCATCTTCAGAGGAGGATGAGGAAGACGATGAGGAGGAAGATGAGCTGGAGGATGAGGAAGAAGAGGGTGATGGAAGGGATGGACGGGGTGGAGGATGTTTTCTGGGTCTTCCACGTCGTCGTCTACAGATAGATAGGAAAAGTTGTGTATAAGTAAATGCAATTTTATTTAATGTGTTGAGCTGACAACACCTGACTAGCTCAGAATAGACGTTGTATTGCTAATGTTTTTAGAGATATATTTCACTTTCAAAATTTATATTCTGTCATTATTTACACGCCCTTTTGTAATTTCAAACCTGTATGACTTTCTTCTGCAGCAATATTTTGAAAAATTACGGTAACATATTGACATGCATTGGTTTTGCGTCCATACAATGAAAGTCAATGGGGACCAACGGTTTTTGGTTACCAACATTGTTTTAAATTTCTTTTTTTGTGTGTGTTTGCAGAAGAAAGAAAATCACACATGTTTAAAATGACAACGGGGTGAGTATATTTTCACTTTGATGGTGAACTATTCCCCTAATGCATCTTTTAAATGAACAAGTATTGCATTCGAATCAAAAACTTTCAGAAAAATTTGCAAAAACATTTCCAAAATATCTAGCAATAAAATGTTCCATTAAAATGTACTTTGACTATAAAAACATGCATTACTTTTTGAGATTATATTAATCTTTGAGTGTGTGTGACCCAATATCTGCTCACCCAGTCGAGGCCTGAAACCGAGAAATCACCCCCCTCGCTTTCTCCGTCTTGGGTGTCCTCGCTGATGGTGAGGTCAGGTTGTAATTCTCACCTCCCGTCCCCAGGGCCGTAAATACCGGAGAGCTGTTTGCTCTTTGTCTCCTTCCAGGACCAGACAAGCACGACTTCTGCTGGTGAAGCGGAGTCAAATTGATGCCTTTGGTGTGAGTCATGTTCGTGATATGATGATTGAACTTTCTGTTAGGTGCCGTGCTGCTGTTGTGTTTCGACACATCCAACTGTGACCTGCAATTCTGCTCCAGTTTAGGTAGAGGAGGATGAAACACGTCTGATTCGGACTTGTAAAGTCGTCGTCTTTTCCTCGCCTGTATTCTCCTTCCATCCTCCACACCTCTGCGATTTACGGGATCGTCTGAACTGTCGTCCTCCAGGAGAACGGTGTGGGCTGACTTGCGTCGGCTCTTTGACGATGGTGGGACAGACTTGGATGCGATCTCACCGTCGGCTTGGAAGGGGGGCGGAGTGGAGGGAGGGGCCAAAGCCGCAAACCCTGGAGTGTTGGCGTTTTTTAAACTGTTAGTTTTATCGCTTTTCTTAAACGTCCAGCAGCTTCCGTTCATCTTGCTCAGGCTACCAATGGAGTTCAGAATGACCGTGGCTTTGTTAATGGACAGTTTTGAAATATCCAACGCGGGGTCTGCTTTACGTTCCAAGCACGTTCTGACACGGTTCTTAATGTCGGATGAGAAAACACCTGCTTTCGGCACAGTGATGGCATCGAAGTCCAAAGGGCGGACTTGTACTTTTTGGAAGAGGAAGTAGAATTCTGGGCTAGTCTTCCCTGATTGGCCACCGATGTTGAGGGTATCACCATCGTTGATCTCACATAAGACTCCCTGTTGGAGGTTTACATCATTCACACATGTGCCTGTAGAACACAGAGGGGTTTTTATTTTCTCCATCGCAGAACTTATTTCAACGTTTTCCACATGATAGTAAAAATATTGTGTGCCAAAATATATTGTGATACAAATATGTACTGGGTATATCGAAAGGTTTTTATAGACCGCATCACTCACCATTACTGCTGCGCCCCTTCACACAGACTTTCCACCCCTCTTCTCCAGACGCATCAGTTACTTTCTCCACGTGTAGCTCAGCGTGGATACGGGACACAGTCATCGAGTCCAGGGTGACATCACACAGCTCTGCGGCCCGACCGAGCCGGAACACACACTGGGGCAGCTCTGGCCGAAACGTGTACAGGTCACGAACAGAGTCAGGTGACTCATCTCCGTTTGTGTTGACATTATTCGCATTGGACGACAATCCAATTCTTAACAACTGAAAACACGGCTGGACTCCTGTCGACATTTTGGCATTCCACAAATAAATGTGGAGGAAAACTGCAACACAGCTGGCAACGCTTCTATTGAACAAGACTAAATGTCCTCCATTGAAGATATTCTTGTTTTAAAATTGAGATATTAATAATTTATAAAAGCACTGATTTATACTTGGTCAGGCTGATATGACATATTACGTAACACCGATGGAGGACAAACTAAAATTATATTTTAGTTTGGCTTGGATATTTTCAGTCAAAATTTTCTAGAGCTTTAGTTTTTAATATGTCCAGTCAGATAATGTCACTTGATGATCTTCATTCTGGAAAAAAAAAACAATAAGAATACTTTAACAAGACATTTAATGTCAAACCTTTCACATATTTGACAACACTACAAAACTGACAAGTCAACAAAACGTTCTGCTAAAAATGACATACGTACTTCCACATTTTATTATTATGCAATGACAGCTGCACAATGCTTATTTTGCTTACTTTAATATAAATATATGGTTTTAAATAAACAAAGTAAACATGGCATGACATGAAACAATGCATAATCAAATAGTAAAGTTCGATGGCTGTAACGTTACATCGCCAAAGATTTACCACCGACACCTTACAAACTACTTCAACAAATGAATACTTAAAGATGTACATAACCCACATGAAACAGACATTTAACTGGTAAACAGTTGTTAAACAGAGTTAAAACACAAAAGGAAATGTTTGCAGGAGTCATGAAAGCGTATAGCATCACGCAGCTAGCGTGCTAACGTTACTTCTGAAAGCATATAGTTGAACGCATTCACACAACGCGACCAAAAAACAGCTATTTTACATACACAACCATTTTGTTTCATCGAACAATATGATTGAAAAACACTTACAAAAGCATGCCATGCCCAAAACAGGAGGGTGAGATTTTGTAAAAAGATATTATTGTGTTTTATTTCGGCTCCGTGGTCAATCTTATGGTCCTCCCAGCGCAGGAAGTGCTTTGAAATTTGGCGCGCCAGGAGCCGCGCTGGTTTCCTTGCGCGAAATTCAACATCACTTCCGTCTCTGTTGTCAAGGAGACTGGAACACTACAATGGAGAGTTTTAACATGTCTTTATATTTACATTTTAAACCTTTTATATATGCATCAACACTCCATTTTATATTCTTATTTTATATTATGTTTTAAGTCTAAGTTAAAGTAAAGCTGTTTGATAGAAATAATTATGAATTGAAATAATAGTTGTGATTTTTTTACTATTAAATCTAAATACACTTTATATAAACAATCTAATTATATTGTAAAAATATTTAATGCATATGTTCTCATGAAATGACATGTTTTGTGTATTTTTATATTTTAAATATTCAGAAAGTGACTCAGTTTAACACTGAGAGTCACATCCACATGGTGCTAGATTGTCAAGGATTCTGGAAAACTACAATGGAGAGTTTTAACATGTCATAATATTTACATTTTAAACCTCCAATATATGCATCAACACTCCATTTTATATTCTTATTTTATATTATGTTTTAAGTCTAAGTTAAAGTAAAGCTGTTTTATAGAAATAATTATGAACTGAAATTATAGTAGTGGGCTTTTGTAGACTATTTCATCTAAACACACTTTATATAATCAATCTAATTATATTGTTAAAAAATGTATTCATATGTTCTCATGAAATGACATGTTTCGTGTATTTTTATATTTTAAATATTCAGAAAGTGACTCAGTTTAACACTGAGAGTCACATCCACATGGTGCTAGATTGTCAAGGATTCTGGAAAACTACAATGGAGAGTTTTAACATGTCATAATATTTACATTTTTAACCTCCAATATATGCATCAACACTCCATTTTATATTCTTATTTTATATTATGTTTTAAGTCTAAGTTAAAGTAAAGCTGTTTTATAGAAATAATTATGAATTGAAATAATAGTTGTGATTTTTTTACTATTAAATCTAAATACACTTTATATAAGCAATCTAATTATGTTGTAAAAATATTTAATGCATATGTTCTCATGAAATTACATGTTTTGTGTATTTTTATATTTTAAATATTCAGAAAGTGACTCAGTTTAACACACATGGTGCTGGAATTCATGGAAATCTGAGTCTGAATCATTGAAAGCGTTGAAAGTTCATTGAAAACAACTATGAAACGTCAATCAAAGGTCCTTTATTTTCATCATTCATTCCAGAAAAAAATCAATGTTTTGCTTAAATAAAATAATTTACATACTATAAAGCCACAAGTACAGCCAAAAACATGATCATCTTTGTACATGACTGTGAAGTATTGTTAATATCCGTGGTTACATTACAGTAAAAGCAATATCAATCATTAATGGTCTTCATTCTCTGGCTGTGAATCAATGGTTCTCAATGGTTATTTGGAAGAACAAAATGTCTTGACATATAACTTTGATAAACCTTTCTCCTGAGAATTCTAGCTTGTAAACTGGCAGAAGATCAGTTCATGTCACGTTTAAAAAATGTAATTATCTTAAATAATTTAGAAGAACACACACTCCTGAGCTTGTTGAATGATGTAATATCAAAGGTTTGGTCACACTTGAACAGGCTTCAGGGATGTTTTTTCTATTGCTGTTAATGTATACCACTCAAAAATCTTGTTTTAACATGCGAATGAGCCTGTCGGTGTGATAAGTGCATATTCTTATGGAGGATTATGATTTAGACACACTGTAGGCTACCTGTAAATGCGCATTTAAAAACATCAAATGAACAAAAAGTGAATTGTACAGAATATCAGAGTAAGATTGTTTTTTACAATCAAATACAATCAATAACATTCCAAGCTTAAACTGTAAATACAACCAGCATATATCTACTGTACGCTTCAAATTATCAAAAATATCAAAATTATATATTGGTACATTTATTGTGGGAAACTTCAGGTGTGAAATACCTGAAGTGCACCTTAACAAGCACTTAATCTATTTTTAAAACGATCGTCTTTGAAATATGATTTCCTGGTGAGAAATGAAGAAAAGGTGTTCCTTTTATTAACAAACATTAAAATGCCCAAGAATTAAAACATGTACAAACTGCTCATTCACATCATTTTCATTACTCTAAATGTCATAATTATGAATAAAAGCTGAAGTGACATACCAAAACTAATTTTCATAAGTCTATTAAAAATCCATGCCTATAGTGACTTTCTCTGTTTTTCTATTTAATCAAACATTTTGAGTTGAAGAGGTCCAAATTTATTATTACAATGTAAATCAAACTATTTTCTATTCATCACTAAATGAACACTGGCATTAAGAATACTTCTTATCAGAGCCAAAAATATGTGATATGAACTCTCTAACAAACAACCTCGTTCAGCATGCATATGTATCTCCTTTTTGTTTATACTAGATCTATGACATCAGTGCATATAAGAGAGAGTATAATTGAATCAATAAGAATAATAATAGTCTTTTGCTGTGTCTTGCATAATTAAAATCATTCTTAAGTGATAAGATAAAAAGCAGTCAAAGCATTAGTAAAGCATGTCAATTTGTTGAATGTGAGATCATAACTCACTGTTATGTTTTGCCATTAAGCTTTGTGTGTTATTGCGAGTAAAAAGAGAAGCCAGCAATCATTGGATAGAAAGGTAATTGATCACTTACATGCAATATATTTATGTACAGAAGGTGTATGTTTGTTCATTCTATTGCACCTACCCAGTATGCATGTGTGTGTGCAACATTCATACTAATATTGCTTCATAAGGCCCAATAACTGCACATTCACTCTGTGTGATACACAAGAACCCTAAAATTAAAATCTGAATTGAAGGAATGGGGGTTTTTAATAAAAGCTAGTCAAAAATTGCAGCGATTTTTTTAAGCTTGATCATCAAATGCATCTCACTGGCATCAATACAATACAAAACTTTTTTTGACTGTTTCGCAACGTCAGCAGAATTTAGAAAGTCGTTTAAAAATGACAAGCAAACTGCTCTGCAATTGCATTTTATACGGGAATCATTCAAAGATCGAAAGAGAATTTTTGTTTTTCTCATAATTTCGTTATGCAAACCGTTGTATTAACATCAGCTGCTTTTTTTAAGAGCATTTCAAGGCTTTCATTTTCGTTGTGCTTTAATTGTTCAATTTTTATTTTTCACCCTGTCTGTTTTAGCATACTGTGTGTGCGTCCTGCAGACATCAAAACACGAGGTAGCAATTTTACCAGCAGGTCAAGCCCCATCTCATGAAGCGTCAGGGTACGACCCCATGGCAAGCTAACTCATTTTAATATTGCATTATAACCTTCCACACACATAATTTCTCTGCATAAATGCATTTAGTAAAAATAATGATTACAATTAAGTTTATGATTAAGTTCTCTGAAATTGTTATCTAAAGAATGTGGGTTGTATAAGTATGTTGGTGTTTTCGAAGTTGTCCTAAGGTAAATTAAACTTTAATTTTAACTTTTTATATTTACATCAGAATTCCTACAATATTTCTTGTTTTTGTTAATATAGGGAAAGGACGGTTTGGAGATGACAGGAATGCACTGGGCACAGATGGGAGATCGGCAAATGACTCCCGAGCTCGGAATCAAACTCGGGTCAGCATGCTCACCGAGGGGCTATCGACGCCGACATGCAGAATCATTTTCACTAATTTCATAAATTGAGCCCAATTTTCGACATTCGGTAACGTTTTTCAAATATTCGAAAACAAAAATGTAAATAAATACAAAAAATTCAATGAGGTGATTGACCCTAACCCTACACTACACAAGGTTACCATTCAGAATCAGCAACACTTTTCACACTGGCACTTGAACTATCCAAAGATCTCTTGTCTGTTCAAACATGTTTAAATAAAGAAGAATAGGGGATCGTATGAGTGTATGAGGAAAAGAGGACGAAGAAAAGCCCAAGTGTAGTCAGCACCTTTAACTGCTGACACAAGCCGTTCCATCAGCAGATCCCCTCTGGGCCGAAAACCTTCAATGCAGATTATCCTATTTACAAGCTTGAGCCACCATATCAGACTCCTGTCACCCGTGTGATCCAGAACAAGAGTGTTTACTTTAGCATTGACAAAGATTATCAGCACTACGCGTCTGAGTTGGTGGTGAGTCACTAGAGGAAGTCCGGAAACCAGGTTGAAATTGATCTTGAAATGAAGAATGTTATGTTTTTTGGCATCTGGTAGGTGAACTGTTTGGAAAATATGTGACCCATGTTCTCTCCTTTTCAGTTGCTTCAAACATAGACCCAGGCAGTTTGTGGAAAAGTTGCATGGTTTAAGTTTTGTGTATCGTCTGAAATATTTACCATCCGTATGTGCGTCTTGAAAGTGTTGTAAGGTTTTTATTTTCTTCTTCACATGCACTAAATGGTCTCTCTAATCCAGCACTCGGCTGTCAGCAGAACTCAATTTACAGGCATGCATAGTGCAGAACCATTAACCATTTCATCCAACGTCATGTTTTATTCATTTTTTTCTAAGTGTGCAGTCTTCTCCGAGACTTGTTCTTGTGGGTTTCTGCTTGTTCGACAAACCTTTTGTTACACATCAGATGAATCACGTGTCACGATGAGCGATGCAAGCGGTGAGATGTTACAGATGCAAAGTGGGCGCAAAAGAAGACACGATGAGTTGGTTGGTGAAACGAACCATTCCGCCCACTCAGGTTGTGCTTGGGTTACTTGGATCCACGACAGCGGCTTTATCGGAGAGCGGCGACGCATCTTTGCTAATCTTCGCATCAAGCCCGTTGGCAAGAGCTGTTTCCTCAGGTGTGGTGGCTCCGATCAGGCCGTCATCTGTCTGAGCCCCAGATTTGGGTTGGGTGGCAGGGCTGACGCTCAGAACAGAGTCAGGGGTGCGAGTGGCGCTGTGCTCGCCCTCGGAAACGGCCGGGGCGACACCGGCGAGGGTGTCGGACTCAAGCAGGGCCTTGTGAGAGATGAGATTGTCGGGTACATCCGTGTCGCTGTCCAGAGGGAGCGCGGATGAGGCGAACTCCACGCCTGAGTCGTTCATCTCCAAGAAGTTTTTGTCAGATTGGAGGGCCTGGTATTGACCTGGTTTTGATACCTCGAGACCCTAAGAGAAAAGTCAAATTATCATTCTAAAATTTGAATGCGCAAATATTGGACGTAAACTTTTTTGTGTACAGTTCACAAATGCTTACTTTGATCTCAACTTCCGTGCTTTCTGTGACGTTCTCCCATGTGGACTGCACCGTGGATTCCTCTGTGAATCTTGTGTAAGCCTCATGAACCACCTGCAAAACATTGCTATTAGATACTGTACGTACAAAATCATATTGTGGCATTGTTGGCCCCACAACAAAAATGAAGAGCAACAGCGTACTGAACTTGTGGTCTGTTTGCCGGACTCAAGTTAGACCAAGCAAACAAACCAAGTGTGAAATGAAATATACTGTATACTTTAACATTGTGAAAACTAAATTACACTGTACAAATGTATATGAATACATCTGATATCAATTTCGAAGACACTGATATTTTATTTGTTGTTAGTTTAATATGCAACAACATATATGTCGGGGTATCAGTGTCTGTATCTGCCCCATCTCAGTGTCACAATATTTATACAGTATGAGAATATAGTAAAAAACTCACAATTACCCATAAGGCTTTGCGGGTAAACACAATGACATGACAAACACAGAAGACTTTCACAAGGCTGGCAAATGATTCATTTCTCTGAGTCAGAATTTTCAGATTAGCATACTACACTTACAAGTATGTTATATTTGCCAAAATATGCAGTATAAAATAAATATTTAATAAATTCATAATTTATTAAATACATCTAATTATATAATATTTAAATAAAAATGTATATGACTGACTCACTGCCAACCATTCATAAAAACAAACACACTCGCACCAACATAGACACAGAATTCAGCACACATACACACATACACATAGATTTATTTATTTTACCTCTCCATATCGACACATTAAATGTCCATATGTGCATGTGTGTTTAAGCGCAGCAGAAGCTTTAACACACAGGTGTATATACCTTTAAATTTATATATCAACTCAAAGTAATACTAGATAGGAGCAATACACCTGAAGTTACTTGTCTCAGTTTGAGATGAAAACAAAGCGAAAGTAATGAACAGGATACACAGTCACTGAGTGAAGGGAGGTCTTTAAGAGCCCTATTACGCCACCACAACACCAATAGAGATTCATCACTTCAGCTCCAAAGAAAACAAACAACAGCACAACGCAGAGCTCTCTCACCCGCTGGGAAATCCATCAGATGATCCTTCAGGAAGGAGAAATGCAACGCAGATCAATCGTTAACTACTACAAAACCACCACAACAGCTATTTGAAATGAATGTCCATGGGTGGAATAATTGAATATACACATGCTCCGTCTCACTTTAGAATTGTAGCGTTACACAAAACTGGACAGATTCTGCTTTTATTGATTTATGGATGAAGCGGCTAACAAGACTGGATTAGAGAATGTGAGGCTTTGAAATGGGGAAGTTTTTCTGAGGTCTAACCTATAACCTACTAAAAGTTTTGTCTTCTAAGTAAACAAGTGTAAAATAATATAGTGTATTATTCTAATAGCTTTCAATATTTTGGTTAACGGCAAAGAGAAGGAACAAAGACGAGAATTATCACACACATACACACATTTTTGACACACATCATATCACATTTTCAAAAATGTATTAAGATTCAATTTGCATTGTATTCCCGACTTATTTTATAACAATAAAAGCTGAATATTCATCTGGGGATAATTCAATCTCGGTAGACAAACAATTCAAACGTTTTGTAATATTCTTATCTTTTCTGAGATTTGCACACTTATTCTTGCATTTATTTACCTGTCTGAACATCTCTCCCTCGCTCTTGCCAGCCTGCTGAGCGATGAGCGTGATCTTACGCGCTTTCTCCGCACGCCGGTGAACTTTAATCAGACAGGACAGCAGACACACCAGCAGCAGAAACGCTAGCAGAGACAGCAAGGCGATGATCGCCACGTAAAGCTGTGGCAACTTATAAGCT
The DNA here is from genome assembly GCF_015846415.1 of Triplophysa dalaica. Classification (NCBI taxonomy): domain Eukaryota; kingdom Metazoa; phylum Chordata; class Actinopteri; order Cypriniformes; family Nemacheilidae; genus Triplophysa; species Triplophysa dalaica. Next base: position 12,549,524 of record NC_079566.1, on the reverse strand, counting down.
GTTGTGGGAAGAAGAGGATCATGGGAATAAGAGAAAGATGCGACTTCAGAAACTATCCTCCATTCTATACTCACGTTCCACGTGAAGGTACACGTCAGCTATGCGGAAGCCTGAAATATCCATCACTCTGAAGAGACCCATGTCGCTCACTTTGATCTTCCTCAGGTAAAACATTGACTCTTCCACAGACGCTCGACCGTCCAAAGCAGGGTCCAGAGGCATCACCAGCTCGCCCTGGTCTAGGATGAGTCGCTCCTTGCGGTCAGTGTCTGGGATGTAGACCATTCGGACTTTGGTGTAGTCCACGTGGAGCTTAATCTTAAGAGTTCCTCCGTATTTCAGGTTCTCAAAGATCTGGTGATCTGGGTTATGGGATATAGCAAACATTAATTTATAAATACTTTATAAAGGGTCTCTTAATGTAAAGTGTTAACAAAGTTTTAAATTTGTCACCTTTCACATTGAGACAGGTCCTCATTCTGACTTTGCCATCGCTGTCAATGATGGTGTAGCTGCCCTCATCGGCTCCTGTAACCAGATGAAGGTTGATTCTTTTCTCGCTGACGGTCAGACGGTTCTGGTATTCGTCGGACGTGATGACCGTTTGGTTGAGAAGAAATATGGGTGGTTCCTCCATGGTCACGTTTACATGAGTCTGACCCGCTGACCTGAACTCAAGCGTGTATGGACCGATGCTAGGGTTGATCGGGATATGATACGTGTCTCCGTATTTCACCACAGTCTCTGTCGCACAGTCTAGAAGAAAACAGATATTAAAAATGTAAAAGACTGGTGGAAAACTAGCATTTACAAATAAAAATGGAGGGGGGTTTATATAGAATAAGTGAGCACATCCGTCAGCACATCACCTACAGTAGAGTGAATGTCATTTAGTGTTTTTTTAGCTTTAGTGAACAACCTTGTTAACAATCATTGTAAATCAATAACAAATTAAACTAATCTGGCTCAGGAAGATTCTCTGGTTTAAACTCGAAAGGTGGAAAATGCTTTTTTAGAAACGAACATATAACTCTTTCAACCGCCATTGACGAGTTATCTCGTCATTTAAAAAAAACGCTTCCCCGCCAAAGACGAGTTATTAAGGCAATCGGTGTTTGTAATGTTGTACAGCAGGTGGCGCTATTACACACCACTGGGAAAAAGTACAGAATCCCAGAACCTAGAACGTATATGTTTTAGCATTTTTTAATGATTGTTCTGAGTGTAACCTGGGCGGAATCTTTGACAAAAAACTTTAATTAGCTGTTTAATCAAAATGAGGCATTTTTGAAGAAATCTACCCACATCTACGGAGTGATGAAAAATGAACAAATGAAGATAGAAGAATGCGGTTTCTTTTGTTTAAAAGCGGAGACTCTGTTCTTTCATTTGACATATTGTTTGTCCATATATTCTTTACAGAAAATTTACTGTGAGCCATTAAAGTTGGGTGAAAATATAAAAAAACACTGGTGTAGGCTGGCAACTTTTTTTTAAAGAGGCTGGCGGGGAATGAGTTAATTGCAAAAGTAAACATGTAAATGTTATTTAAAACTATGCACTCCTCCATTATCATTATCATAAAAATAGATATCAATTTATCGTGACATATACCTCTAACAATGAGTATGATCCGTCTGACATCAGCGGGGGCCGCAGAATTCCTCACCACATACGTTCCCTCATCTTCTTCACCCACGTCCTCCAGAATCAAGTGGCTGATGTGAGCGTTCAGCTTGGCTCTTACATCCACAATCTTCCCGTCCTTCAGCAGAGTGCGCTCAGACAGCGGATTCAACCTCGGACGAATTTCACCTCTGTTGCGTCCAAAGCCGGCACGGCAATATGAACGTCCTCCCCGATAAAAGCTGTGCGGTGATCATCTTTCGCTGCAGAGCGAGATGAAGACACATGCTTTGAGTCAGATAAGTTAAAACACATCTTTTTAGAAAGTTTGGAACGGTGAAGCTGTCCATAATAACATAATAAAGAACATTGTATTTTTGAGGCATTTTACCTTTAATGGTTGATGACCAAACTGTGGAAAAAGAAAGAAAACCAGATCAAGATTTCAACAAGAAATGTATATTTCATAAAGTTCATTCTTTTAAAAATCAAGAAAAGTAGCGATAAATTAAACAGAACTTCCTGAGAGACTTAAAATGATTTGCTCTTGGATTGATAACTTTTAGTTTCATTCAGGCGTTTGGTTGACTTATTTTTACTAATCGTCTTGATCAGTACATTCAATCGGAAATAATGTTAAATGAACTCGCTCACAAAGACAGTTTGAAACCTCACTGGAGAGTTAATTTTTGCTCATATAACAGATCCAATTTCTTTCAGATCAAATTTAGCTTGTCTATATAACCGCTGCAAAATGGCAATAAATTTGCTCTAATAGCTCTTTAGGAATGGGGTCATGTTGGACTCACAATCAGCAGTTATGAAGGAGAAGAGCAAGGAGAATAGGTTTTCATTATATGTTTCATGCTAGGCTGTTTCTTCATTTATTTTTTACATTTACACATTTTAAAGAAACCTTTAACGTTTTAAACTATGAAACCCTATGTGTCATCAATGCATTTACGTTAACGCATTTGGCAGACGCTTTAATCTAAAGCGACTTTCATTGCATTGTATTATACATATGTTTCTGACTATGTGCAATCCCCTGGGATCGAATCCATGACCTTGGCATTGCTAGTGCCGTTCTCTAACCACTGAGCCACATTAAAGCTGCATTGCATTATAGTTGTGAAGACAGAAAGACAACACAAACATGACGCATTTATAATTCTATGGCCTCTAGGTCCTAAAAATATACCTAATAATATGATATATAAATATACATATTATGCTGACTACATAAAAACACATTTAATAGTGATGGAGATTGCAGATATCAAGAGGAAGGATATGCAATTTCCCTACAGAGCCCACTATAAAAACAATATTATGAATAACGCCAAGTCAAACAGCTATGCACTAGCAGTCCAACATCGTCCAATTATTTATGCAACAAAATGTTAGCCTGGAATAAATAAAGCCTTCGATCGTAAAATCTGCCAGCCAAGAAAAAATATTGATATCTAAGCAATATATCTACAAGATCTACACCAGGCTTTTTTATGAACGTCTCCTGTCAGAAACATGCTTTAAATCAAGCTACAATAGAAATACAGATGTATTCACCCTAGTGTTGCCAAACCCACATAAATTCCTCCCTCCATGCTTAAAGACTTCATTCACCATTTACTTTCAGAGTAGCAGTTTCAACATTCCTCCTCATACGAGAGGGTTTGAAACAATACATGACGAATATATGACGATGAAATTGGAAAATCAGTGAAAATAATTATTTACTCTTACCTGAACACAGGAGGGTACTAAGGACCACCACACACATAAGGCCCATTTTAGACAGATTCTGTTAAAGTAAATGTAATGGGGAACAAAATGCATTATGTTACATTGTTATTCAAATGGAGTTAATATACAAGTAAAACCACAAACCGCATATTGAAAAAAAAGAATGCAAAATTACGCCTAAATAAGAAATGACAGTAAGCAAAGATAATTAAAAAGGATTTTCGTGGTCGAGACCTAGTTATCCAACTGAAGGCCTAAGCATGAATCATTCATGCAAATAGAATCCGACCACAGATACAAAATCAAAAAAGCGCTTTTAGATCAAACCGAGCACTCTCTCTTTGAGAACCTGTATGTGATTCAATGAGCTGATTTACTGGCAAACACGAGCTCTGTGGTGCTATGAGATCATGTGGATGGCAGGACTGCTTGCCCAGACTGAAGGCTGCTGACTGTCAAACGTCCGCCAGAACCCCAAGCTCAAATCTGTCTTTTTGTGTCTCTCCCAGTATTTATCTCATTCATTATCTCTTCTAAAGAAGCCTGAGTCAATAATCTCAACCCTTAATTTCTTAATAAGCAAGAAAAGAGATAGACGGAGCCTGCAGGGGAGAGAAAGAGAGAGACGATCTGCTTTGTTCTCATGCATTGCCAAGTTAGTCTCCGGCCTCATACTGAATCAGATTTGAGCGCCTCAGCATGAATGTGAACTGCATCTGCTCGTCATTATAAACAAAAGATTTCATTATTCCGTGCGTTGATAAACACCTTTGATCTGTTTGTCTATATGAATATAACCAAGCGCTGGAGTGCAAAAAAGAAAACCCTTTTCTTAACATAATGCTAATTCTAATGATTGCATAATGAACACCATTGTGAACCATAAACAGATCACCATTAAAACCAATACAATGTATTTTTTGAGGTCATAGGCCCGGTTTCAAGGACAAAGCTTATCTTAAACCAAGATGCCTTTGGTAAATTAGGATATTTAAGTCGTTTTAAAAAACATGACTGATGGCGTCTTGAGACAAAACAATGACACGTTTAAATATATGGCAGAGCTACTTATTTTCAGTTAAGACGGCTCAAACTTTCATTTTAGTCTGGACTAGTTTTAAGCCTTGTCTGTGAAGCCGGGCAATTGTGTTTTAAGGGGTCCAGATGAATCCTCACACATTAAGAAACCATTATAGTTTGCATTCAAACCAATGCAATTTCCATTAAATGCATCAGGACTTCTGTGATGGTTTCTGCTGTTTCTTCATCAGTTTAATGACATCTGCATGTTTCTAATCGCTGGCTCGCGTGTCTTCCAATTAAACACCAGTTTAACGACGAGTTTATTACAGGGATCCGTGTAATCCCTGTAGCCTTGAGAATGCCCACACAGCACTAAACACATCGTGGTTCTGCCCGTAGTCTTCCGTCTTAAAGGCGTCTTTTTGTTTCGCTGATGCGACAAGGGCGTGTCGCACTCCCCTGCTCGTGCTGTCCCGTCAAACATACATTAATAAAACAATACAGATTTAGGCTTCACATGGACGTTATGGAAACCCCGTTACAATAATATTTATTATACAATCCCAAAACGCACCTATACTTGCAATATACACGAACCGTTCCTTCTTTCTATTCCTTTACGTGGTATACGCTTAAAAAAGCAGATTATTTAAAACATTGTTTTATTTATATTTGTAATAATAATTATATTTATCGAAAGAACGTGTGCCGGTTGCGTTACATAAATAAACTGGTAAGCGGTCTGCCGACGGCGTTAAAACCACGCGTGCCTTTAATAACAGTCATGGGTGTATTGTGTCCCATTCAACGGCAAATTAACTATAAATCAATATTTTCTCGTGTTACTAATAGGATTTTCTCATTCAAGGCGGTGAATATTCAATCTTTGAGATGAATGAGCCAAAATTTCCCTATTATAAAAATAATAATATTTTACACATATTTCATGTCGTAGCTGTTACACGAACTATTACATTATCTATAGAAAACGGCTTTATCTCGTGTTAATAACAATATATTTATGAACAGGCGAAAAGTGAAAACGACAATAAACTGCAACATTTAACCCTTTCCGTCTTTTCTCATGTGAAAGCACCCCGAATATTATAACCCATCAATCTGTAAAGAAGTGCTATAGTTACCTTTGTATGTGTGATCCAAATAATAGTCAAAATAATGAAATGAAGGCGAAATCTGAATAAAAAGGATGATTTGGGGTTTCCTTCTATTTCCCAAAGCCTTCTTCCTCGCCCCCAATCTGCCAAAGAAAGACACTTCTACGGCTTTAGAAATCGGCGTTATCTGGAAGCCTTCGGGTGAATTCGTTTTAAAGAGCGCCGGAGATCGGCGACGCTCGGATATGTTCGGTATTATCCGGAAGCTTTGTCATTCTCATCCGTGCATCGCTAACACGATTTGTGTATAGATGGTCTAGAACAGGTTCTGGTCTAGAAAAGATTATTCCAAAAAACTACACCGCCTAAAGGACCTATAACAGAAAATATATATATATAATTTAAAGAGGACATGTGATTTATTATCGTACAATTTATAGTAATATAATATTTATCACGCATCAACGAACGCCTAAAATAAACGTCCTGTTTGAAAATATCACAAATGTGACCTTGGATCACAAAACCAGTCTTAAGTAGCACAAGATCATTTTTATTAAAAGACAAAAATGTGTCGAAATTATCGATTTTTCTTTTATGCCAAATATCATTAAGTCTTAGGCTATTAAGTCTAAGCCTAATCATTGGGCTATTAAGTAAAGTTCATGTTCCAGGAAGATATTTTGTAATTTTCATACCTTAAATATATAAAAAATATATTTTTGTGATTAATGATTAACAACTTCAAAGGCAATTTTCTCAATATTTAGACATTTATGCACTCTCAGAATCCTGAATTTTTAAAGGTTGTATATCAGACAGATATTGTCCTATTTTAACAACTCATTCATCAATAGAAAGCTTGTTTATTCAGCTAGTAGATTAAAAATGTACCCATAAAACCACAAATGTGAAATTTTTTACACAACCCACAACTGTTAATTAAAATGACTGCATAGTCAACTACACAAACGAATCTATTACACAACTGATATTTGATACGTATTTATATAAAAAAGTAAAAAATAAAAAGCGAAAGAGAGATATAATGTGTACTGTACACGTAATACCAGACAGACACGTTATTAGCTCGGAGCGCATTTTCTGCTATAACTAAACTCGCCATGAGATGGCGCCATTATGCCTCTGTGATCCGGGCGGGGCGCCATCTCTACGGCACACACTGCTGCTGGAAACAGCTTGCTTACTGCGGCTTTACAGAATAACCTCAATCCGGTGCTATTATCAACTCCGTTATTTTGTTTTACTAACTGCTCTACTAACGGTAAGCATTTTATGGTTTCATTATAATGTTTTCCATTCAGTCTGCTCCGAGCGATTTTACGTTGATGTGACGTTATGAACGTAAACACTGGATTCATTCCGTCCCTTTATGCGATATTATTATTCATGGACAGTTTTATCATTTTGTTATTTTGAATGTACTACGAATAAACAATGTGCTTTTGTTGCAGTAGAGGGATTAAATAACATCCGTTGTTGAAGTCTTTGTGCTATAATTAAGTTATCATCATTATTACCGGATCCTTAGATTCAGTATTTACAAAGATCTCAGCATCGAACACATTTAACTATAAAATACGTTTTCGCGAAATTTTATAGCTTATTATGTATAAAAGCGAGATGGGGGTCGTTGTTTTTTCTTCCTCAAGAGTCCGAGCCCACCATTTCTGAGAAGCATTAAACTCGTCAGCCAATCGATAACACTTAAAGATATGGAGGCTTTATGATGCCGATTACAAAATATCGTGATGTTTCTTGGGTTAAAAATATTGCACATATTAGTCATAGCACCCTGAATGTTTTCAGTATATTTTTTACAGTATTATTTTAATATATATTTTTTTAATTTCACGTCACGTGATGCGATGCTGCTCCAAAGTGTGAAGATGTTTTACACTTGCGGTCCCAACGAAGCAATGGTGGTGTCAGGTAAGACTCAAAACCATCACATAATTGTGATTTTAAAATAAATGTTTATTAGAAATCAATAATAAGTGAATATGTTGATGTCACACCTGTCACAGGTTTCTGCCGCTCTCCACCACTCATGATCTCTGGTGGAAGAGTCTTTGTTGTCCCGTGTGTTCAGCAGATCCAAAGGTATTATTGTTATTCTGAGTGTTTGAATGTGTTCGTGTGATTTTTAAACAATTCTTGTTATTTTTCTGTTACAGGATCTCTTTGAACACTATGACACTAAACGTAAAAAGTGATAAAGTCTACACGCGTCACGGAGTGCCAATTTCTGTCACTGGAATCGCACAGGTTTTCTTATAATCTTTAATAAACTATAAACAACCTTTCATAGGGTAGAATAAACAGAAAAACTGAGTGTTGATTTGACCACAGATGAAGATTCAAGGGCAGAATAAGCAGATGTTGGCTGCGGCGTGTCAGATGTTCATGGGAAAGTCAGAAGCTGATATTGCCCATATTGCCTTGGAAACATTGGAGGGTCACCAGAGAGCCATTATTGCTCACTTGACTGTGGAGGTAAAACATGCATGTACACAATTTGTGTTTATCTTGCAAATTTGTTTCAATGTAGAACGTTTGGCGAATGCTTATACTGGAGCCAGCTTACGAAGCAACTTACAATTCAATTAATTGAATGCGATTGCACTCCACATCATCGAACAAAACGTGCAATAAAAATGTGTGAATGCTGTTCAATATATATGGGACAGAAACCGTTTATTTGTTTTTTAGGAGATTTACAAAGATCGCAAGAAGTTCTCTGAGCAGGTTTTCAAGGTGGCGTCATCTGACCTGGTCAACATGGGCATCAGCGTGGTCAGCTACACACTTAAAGATGTTCACGATGACCAGGTCTGTTTGATTTTTTAAACGTGTTTGTGGAAATTCAATTGTTTTGAGACGGCTTTATAGGTTTAAGGATGTGCCCACGTGGTCTCAAAGTAAAATCCGTCTTTTCTTCAGGATTACCTGCACTCTTTGGGAAAGGCCCGTACGGCACAGGTGCAGAAGGATGCTCGTATTGGGGAAGCCAAAAACAAAAGAGATGCTGTGATCAGGGTAAGAGTTCACTCTATTGCAGCAGTCTCTGTTTTATTATGAATGTCAGCCCCCTCTGTACACTTACCGGTGTTATGTTACACATTATGTGTCTCTCATTTCTCTATATAGGAGGCTCATGCAATGCAGGAGAAGGTATCTGCCCAATACGTGAATGAGATTGAGATGGCTAAGGCTCAGAGAGACTATGAGCTGAAGAAGGCTACCTATGACATTGAAGTCAACACCAAAAAAGCTGAGTCTGAAATGGCGTACCAGTTACAGGTAAATCATCAACCGAGCCTTTCAGGTGCTGTTTCAGAAACATATACGGTTTAAATATACGGCATTTAAAGCATCTACTGTGTAAATGTTGTGTTAGGTGGCAAAGACGAAGCAACGGATCGAGGAGGAGAAGATGCAGGTGATGGTGGTAGAGCGCTCGCAGCAAATCACGCTGCAGGAACAGGAGATCACACGTAAAGAGAACGAGCTGGAGGCGAAAGTCAAGAAACCAGCTGAGGCAGAGAGATACCGGCTGGAGAAAATAGCGGAAGCTAACCGGTGAGATGGATAATGTGATGTTTGTGGGTCCATTTTTAAAAACAAATATTAGGTTTTAATAATAATATTACTTTATTGTGTGCTCTCCAACAGTCTTCAACTGATCATGGAGGCTGAAGCCGAGGCAGAAGCCATAAGAGTAAGTGATCAGATAGATTAAACAATTGATTCATTTTATTCACCCAGCACAGATATTTAGTTTGTTTATGGATTTAAGTTATGCCTAGATTGCATTGAGAACATGTTTTGATCAGGTGAGAGGAGAAGCTGAAGCGTACGCTGTGGAGGCTAAAGGTCGGGCTGAAGCAGAGCAGATGGCCAAGAAAGCTGAGGCCTTCCAGCAGTACAAGGAAGGAGCAATGGTTGACATGCTTCTGGAGAAACTGCCACTGGTGAGACGGCATTAATAGTGATATTTTTAATATGTCAAAATACTGTATTTAACTTTAAAGAACTATCGTTTTTAAGAGATAACACCACAGCCAAATCCTAAAAAGCAGGCAGCGCCTCCTAGTGTTTAAATGTGATTTGATGCATTGTTCTGATGGTTGACTGTGTTCTTTCTGTCCTACACTAGATGGCAGAAGAGATCAGTAAACCTTTGTCGGCCACCAATAAGGTTACCATGGTTTCCAGTGGAGGTTCAGAGATTGGTGCAGCCAAGCTGACAGGTGAAGTGCTGGACATCATGACTAGACTGCCTGAAACTATTGAGAAACTGACCGGGGTCAGCATTTCCCAGGTAAACATTTGACCACGACACACGTTTTCTTTTGTACATGCATATGTAACCATTCAATAAACATTTAATCAAGAAATATAATCTACAATCATGACATTATTAGTTAAATATGTAGTGTTGGCATATACTTTAATACATAAGTAACACAGAATCAATCTCTCTTCCTCTTTAGGTGGTCCGCACTGGTTAAACCCACCTGTTCGCCAACACAGCCACGACTTTTTAGCAGAATGCATACACTATACTGTTCTTTCTATCTGGCTCTCATTTTATTGAAATCTTTCTTGTCTCCTTTTTGTAACTCTGTGTGTCTCGTACTCTTTTGTTATCTTTCTCCTCAATGCATATTTTTGGTTGTCTCTTTTACATGTGAGTCTGTCTACTAACACTGCCTTGCTGCCAAAACCCAAAGTGCATTTTAAAGAAAGAATGCTGATCTTTATATTTTCTAATGTCTATGTTGAATGCCATCAGACACTACAGCTTTTGACAATGACAGAACGTTTCATTCAGGTAACAGTTGACGTTTCCATTAGTTGTTGATGAGTTTTTGAAAACTAAAGTAGTATAAAGGGATTCATTTAGGAACGCAAGCATTTATATGCTTTTGCCACAGCATGCGTTGATGGCAGTGATAGACTGATGCTGTGTCATCTATTTTTGATAGTTTCACTTTTCTTTATGGGAGTTTTAATAGTCAAGTTTTGTTTTCTTGAGAATAGTGTAGTTGTGTGTATGTTATTTATTTTACCAGTATCATATGATGTCAAGTTTTCATCATGACTGCAGGGTTACATCATTTTATATACAGTGTGTGTTGATACTGAGAACCCTAAAGTATAACATTTGAGTGATCATCACTCTGTAGTTTACACTAGGAATAGAGATACAAGAAAAGCTGTTTGTAAGATGATTTCACGTTTATTTCAGAGGACAGATTTGATCCAAACTGCTTCCTTTTCCATTTTTATAGTCAAGTACTGTTGCAGTATTTAATATGTTGGTTATGTTACAATACTACCTGGTTATGTGATACACATACATGAATATTAATGCTGAAGGATGACTTTTTAAATGTCAGTATATTTTAAAATTACTTGTGTTTACTTATTGTTTTTTTAAATCATTTCATGAGCACTTTTATTTGTCACTTATGTAATACTTGATAGCATTCTGATGTCATGTCAATAATGACACTTTTGCTGTTCCTTAGTCTCAAAGATGTTGTATGCAATTCAATATAAATTAACCGTTTATTTCCGATACCTTTCCTGTATTTGTTTTACAATCTTTAAAATGTTTAATTCTTACTATTTTATATCATAAGTGAGATACCTCACTCGAAGCTCTTTCCATTTGTTATTGTTGAGCAGAATAAACTTGATTATTGTCTTATTCAGGCCTATACTGTATAGTTTATGAAATGTTAAAAGGGATAAGTTAGACTGTGGAGCTGTGTAGGCTAGTGCTGCTATGTCAGTGTGTTATAAAACATAAAAGACATTTGTATTTGTCATTTATATAATAGAGGCATTCCACTCTATCACTTTACCTGTTTTACCAAATCACCCATTTTAACTGTTATGACTCCTTTCACACTAATGCATGAAAAGACTAACAAACAACTATGTACCCTGAATAAACTATTTGTGCTTATGATGCCTTAAACTCACAACATAAAATATTAGTTGTTATTTGTTGAGTTGAAATAAAAACAATTACACAACTAGAACAAGAACCTGCACATTTTCTGTTAGTCTGGGAACTGTAAAGTGATTTAATGTTGTAATTTAGTTAATGACACTTTCATCCAAAGAAGGAATTACAATTTATCTGTCATATTTATGAAAACACAACCCAAAATACCACCGCAATTATACCAATGTATCCATGAACAAGAAGAATGAAAATAAAAAAGTGACCATAATTGACAAAAAAATTTATAAGTTATCCTTAAAAATTAAAGCATATATTTTGATTGTGAAAGCAAAAGAATTTGTTGATTTACAATTATTTTTTGCATTATTCAACATTTTGTAATAACGTTACAATGTTACAACATAATGTAAGAAAAACCAAGATTAATGAAAAGAGAGAAAAGAGCAAAAAAGCATTAACGAGGCTCAAAACAAACAAGACAAAAAATAAACAATCAAAAAATAACTAAATGAATGGAAAAAAGAGACATACACAAAAAACAATATAGAAATTGCTAATTAAATAGATTAAAAGTTTATATGCCGTGCAAAATTTTACAAGCTCTTTGTGTTTTTGCATTAAGAAAAAACAATTGTACTTAAATACTGTCTTATCTCTTGTAGAAAGACTTCAAAATAGAAAATGTACATTTATGTATATAAAATTTACATAGAGAAAGAATAAGGTTGATTATAAAACAAGCATTTTGGTAAACTTAAAATAAAATAAAAAATAACAGATTTTAGGCTTAAAAGAAATTCAAAATAGTGTTTGAAATGAATGAACCGACATGTTTCTGAAGAAGATCCTGAACACAGTTGCACGACCAAAACAAATCCATAAGTGTTTCAGTGTCATTCTGACAAGAAACAATTTTGGTGTCAAAGTCAGTCCAAATTTTTCCTTTAGAAACTTTTGGTAGGGTATATGTTTTATATTTCTTTGACTTTGTTTGAGAGAAGATATTTTTGGTGTATGGACCATATCATTCTCCAGTTTAGATGATCAAAAAAGGCTGTTCCAGTATGAAACAGCAGTAGGGGGCAAAGGCAATGCTCTCAATAAATGATGAGGTTAAAATCCTTCAGTTTTCCAATGTTCGTTAATAAGTGTACGTTATCTGCCTGGTGACAACAGTTCGATTGGATTAAGACCGTAATTAAATATTTAATTAATCCTTCCTTTTTTTTAGCTATAAGAATAACATCTTACTAGACAAATCTCGGGATTTGCAAATAGGTGAAGAATAATTCAGGTAAAGACATGGATATCAAATACACCTTATATGTTGATATTATCTTATATATCATATATGCTGACCAAAGTATGCAAGTTGGTTCTAAAGAAAAAGCAGCTTATCTCTGAAAGCAATACCTGTTGTTGACTAAGAATTGAAAGAAATGTGCATGCCACAAAATAAACTACACAAATTCTCCTAATATGTCAACATTTGGAAGTAGAAAAAGTTATTCCCCTTATATTGTGGTAATAATATAGTTTTATAATATAGTAATACATTGTAAAATAACATGATTCTTCCATATTAATTGTGTAACTTTTATTGTTCATATAAGGAGAAACAGTTACGTTGGATGAATGAGTGTTGATCTATAAGTTACAGTGAAGTCGTTTTAAAGATTTGTTGATGATAAGTATTAGGAGCGACAGAAGCAACACTAATAATAATATTGAGAACTGTGTTATTTTACAAAGACAGCATGGGTTACAACGGGGGTTATACATGGAGGATCAACCAATCATCTGGCTGTTAACTGGACACAGACGGCAGCATGGAGGAATAGATGGTTTAGGAACGTGTTAACCTCCCATTGTCTGATCTCTAGTGTTGCCTTTTATACATTTTTTTAAAATTATATTTCAGCTGGACCAGAAAAGCAATCCTTCCCTTTATAGAATGAACACATCTTTATATATACACACACATACAGTAACGGCCAATGAATAATGATAAGAATAACTGCATAAAAAGAACTGTTAATATAATAAAAATTGATATTAAAGGTTTTAAAAAAACACTACTAAGTAGTACCTGGTAAGCAAAGAGTTGTTTGCACAACCATTGTTTCTCCCTTTCTGGAACAAAGCAAACACTCTGTAGGAAGGATCAAGGGAATATAAAATGTCTAAACTCTTTAGGTTAACAAAAATCGGACAACTGATGTTTTCACACATTCCTCTTTCCATAAATGTTCTCAACATGCGCTTTCAATCGAACCACACACATACATAGACATAGAAAAATACATACATGTAATAAATGGCTAAAATGTAATGACGAAAAACAAACGATGAATAGAAAAGGTTTTAAGTGCCATCTCCCATATAAGCTTTAGCTTCTCTTTTATCCCTCTCCACTTTAGTGCAGTCTTTAGCCACCTCTTTCCAACAGGTCTCACCTGGTAGTGACAAACCATTTTCACTTTTACTTGAAGTGTCCATTAGCAGGCCAGCAAAGCAGCGTCATAAAAGGCATTACAACTTCATTCCAGGGGCTGGGAGTTTGATCGGGTATAAACTTCAACAGCTTATATGTTAGTTTAATTCACATTTAACATCATATGGTAAATCCTGCTAAAATGCTGGTGCAAAATGAAGACCTTTGTGCAAAATCTTTCTATTTGTATTTGGCCGATGGTTTTATCCGAAGAGACCCAGAGTGAATTTAATTGACAAATTTTATATCTATGTATGATCCCGGGGAATGACTCCACAACCTTTGTGTTGCTAACCAAAGCTCTTACAATAGAGCTACAGGAACACATGCGATTTGGTTAACAGGTGTAATGTTGTGTAGTAACATAGTGGGTTACATCATAGTTTGGGTTGCAAGTCAACAGATTTATGGGTTTTGATAAAGATTAATGGTTATCGTTTTTTAATAACCCATGATTCCTGTTATGTAGCAAATCCCATTGCTATTATATAAAGCTGTCATGAGAGGTAAGGCCTTTTAGTGACACTGCAGAGCAACTCTTAAGAAAGACGTTTTCTAATAGTTCATGCGTCACGTTCAATAGAGTACTCCATCTGAAATCCTGCCAAATCTCTCTCTATTTGGAATTCTTGCTTTTTTCCCAAGGCAGCGTTTATATTTCCTTTCCATTTAATGGTCAATGTCTTTTCACTCTCTCTGAATTCCTCTACGAGTTCATATGCTCCACCTGGATGGCAGAGGTGGAGACGGTTAGACAGAGGTCTTTGTGGGCCGCCAGGTCGGCAACGCTTGCGGCCTTGTACTGAATTTCTCCAGACGACACAGTCTTGTACTGATGCAGGTCGAAGGGGCAGGGAATTCCCTCTGTAACTGAGTAACTGGTTGGTGGATTGGGATTCGGCTGATTCTGCCCTTGAGCCGCTGTTCCGGGTCCTGTAGCCGTAGCTCCGCCCCCCCTACCCCGTCCGCGTCCACGGCCGCTGCCCCCGCCTGACGGTTGACCTGGGTTTTGGCCCTGCTGGGCTTGCTGGGCAGCCACTGCAGCTGCAACAGTCAGTGGATCTGGGTTGTGTTTACGCATGTGTTTCATCAGATACGTCTCCTGAAACACAAAAACCACACAATTGGAAACACAAAACACTGACAGTTACGGATTTGGGTATTGTTGGCAGAATCTTACAGATGTGTATGCTCGGTTGCAGAGGCCGCAGGAGTAAAGTTTGGCATGTTTCACGGTATGTGTGGACAAGTGAACCTCCAGGCTGGCTGCATCCGAGTAACCACGATTACAATTGTGACATTTGTATGGCTTGTCCTTGTTGTGCTGTCTTCGATGAGACTGAAAAACAAGGAATCAAGTTAACATTTATGTATTTTGCATTCGCTTTTACACGCGACTTGCATTACATTCGGTGTATACATGTTCAGGAATTTAATGTGAGCTTAAAAAAATACAAATGAACACTTTTCTTTGACATGCTGCTCTATAGAAAGAGTGCATAGTAACATTGCTATGTTGCTAGTTTGCGAACAGAGTAACCACGGTTTGATTTAACTAAAGCGTTGTGTTTTGCTAGCCTTATGGGTCTAAAGTTACAACTGACCCAAGTTTCATGAAGCACAGTTGAAGTTATATTTACCTGGAGGTTGGAAAGTTGGGTGAAAGCTTTCTCACAGCCAGGATGGACACACTTATATGGTCGATCACCAGTATGAATCCTTTAAAATAATAAATATTAAATTAACTGGAGATCACAATGTATATATTTATTCTACACTGTCTAACCACAAACAATGCATCTAGAAAGCCTACCAATTCTCAGCTCACAACTATAGCACAAGAGATGACAGGATGAAAGAAAGAGGAAGAAAGTGTGGGGCGGTTCATTATCTATCTATCTATCTATCTATCTATCTATCTATCTATCTATCTATCTATCTATCTATCTAACTATCTATCTATCTATCTATCTATCTATCTATCTATCTATCTATCTATCTATCTATCTATCTATCTATCTATCTATCTATCTATCTCTCTCTCTATCTATCTATCTATCTATCTATCTATCTATCTATCTATCTATCTATCTATCTATCTATCTATCTCTCTCTCTCTCTCTCTATCTCTCCCTGTCTGTTACCTGTTATGCTGTTGTAAGTGACTGAGCTGCCTGAAGGTTTTCTGGCAGTAGGAGCAGGTGTAAGGTTTGGCGCCGCTGTGGATGCGGATATGCTGGGACAGGTAGCTGGAGTTGGCAAACGATTTGGAGCAGTGAGGACACTTGTGCGGTTTGCCCTCTGTGTGGTTTCTAACAGGGGATTAAGGGAAGGGATGAAAAGAGAGAAAAAACAAAGAGAGAGATGTATTAGAACCAATAAGGATCAAATCATGATCGTTTAAAAAATGTGTTGTCGGTTTCATGCTTATAGCAGTGTACTCCGTTGTGTCTGAGTCACAAGGCACGATGTTCTCATCCTCTCTCTCTTCTCATTCTCTCTCACACCCTCTCCCTTTTGCCCTCTCTCTCCCTTACTTCTGTGTGGTATAGGGCCATTTCGGACCTTCCCAGAGCCCATGTTGGGAAAGTCTCAAGAGTTAAACAGGTGAAAAGCATATGAAGGTGAACATAGTAAGAAATACATAGAGACAAAACAAGAAATAAATTTAACAGGTAAAGGAGAGGAAAAGGAGATAACACAATTGAAATAATGGCGTAGAGAAGAAAAAGAGAAGCAAATTGAGATGAAATGATTTGGAGAATAAATCCAACGGAGATGTAAAGTACATGGAAGCCATAAGGCATACAATAAACATGAGCTGAGGAAAACCAAATATATAAAAAGTCAAACAGGTTGTGAAGTACACAATATAGAAAATAATGCCACATTAAGGACGCCACATTAAGACCTTAAGCAACCTGAAGTGTGCCAAAGTGAGTAAATGAATGAATAGAAACAAACTTAGCGCTGGAGAAATGAGATTAGCGTAAGACTGATGACCAAAGGTTTGTTTTCAGCTTCAGAAAATATACTAAACTGGCCTATGTAACAGTATGTGTTACGGTATAAAGTAAGGATAGAGCAGAGAGGATTGAAAAAGCATTGGGAAATCTAAAAAAAAAAAAAAAAAATGCTATGACTTATATTTCACCTAAGTAGAGGTGGATTTTCATCCCATGTAACATTAAACACAGGCATGTATTGTGTGATGTACCGTGTATGTTGTTGTAAGTGACTGAGCTGCCTGAAGGTTTTCTGGCAGTAGGAGCAGGTGTAGGGTTTGGCGCCGCTGTGGATGCGGATGTGCTGCGCCAGATAGCTGGAGTTGGCGAAGGATTTCGAGCAATGAGGACACTTGTGCGGTTTTGCCTCTGTGTGTGACTTGGCATGAATCTGCATGTCTGACTTGCTAAAGAAGGTCACTGCACACATCCGGCATCTGTAGAAAACATCATCTTTGTAAATCATTGAAATTAACTTCATTAATGATAGTGGTGGCTAATTTCCTTTTTATGTTACTATAAATCTACTCCATCATTTGGATTGTATATACCTGTAGGACTTGTTCCCATCTTTGCCTGGAGGGTCATCCTCATCATTAGAGAGGTCGTAGGGGTCGCTCGCGTTGTGCTGGGGGGAGAGGGAGTTCTGGTAAACATTCAGTGCTTCAGAGATTCAACTCAAAATTCAGATAAAAGCTTTCTTTAGTAACTAGGCCTACAATTTGAATTATTACAATGTTTTCAATTATTTTTTTATCAAATAATATAGTAAACAAATAAGCTATAAAATTAAACATTTTAACACTATGAATGTTTACTTTGCTGGGTTAATCAATTCTGGCTTTTCGGAAAATGATGTAAACAAAAATTATTTATAGGAAAGTACGGATTGTTACGACACCTCTGCAACATCTCACCTGTCCCCCGGCAGCCAGGTGTGCCAGAATGAGTGCATCACTTCCTGTGGCGAGCGCGTGGGCTGCTCTTGGCATCATAGACTTTTTCTTTCTGCCACGCTTTGAGGGCACTGGCATGACCACAGCTGGTGGAATACTGCCATCCTCTTTTTTGTCTACGCATACCAGGAGGATAAAAGGAAAAAACATTAATATGATCCTGAGTACTGTATGTAGCTAAAGCTAAATGCTCAATCCTAAATACAGATATTTAACACTGTAACCATTTAATGGGCCAAAATTTAGGAATCGACCACGAACCATTGTTTGTATTCTCTGGTTTTTCTTTTTATTATGCCTGTCTATCACATTTTTGACCAAATTTGTAGCCAGTACATTTCTAAAGGATGTAATAAAATCACTAAAACATTATCAAGGTAACTAGAAATGCTTATCCACTTCAGTAGAAGTGGGTTTCATTCAATGCTACGATTTATTAAACATGTATGTGTGCTATTTTACTCACAATGGTTGTGGAAATAGAGGGAGGGGGGCAGGCCAGCCTCTGATAGAAAAGAGCAGAACATTCTCAACATATAGAGCTGAGCGTTATTGTTGTGCACTGTGTTTGGCGGGCACCTTACAGAATTCATGCAGGCCACCTCCACGTTGGAGGCCAAGTGATTTTGATTTTAATGCAATTAACATTGACACAGTAACTATTTTTTAACATTGATTCAATGGTTGCTTGCTATCTGGGTATAGATTTAATACCAATCCTATAGATATAAAAAAAAAGATCAGTTAATATCACATTACAATGGTGAATTGAAAATGAAATGAAGAGCCACAAACCTGTATATTAAACTTTAAACACACTTGGGTAAATTGAAACAGAACAGTTATTTTGAATTTAAGATACAGTATAACAAACAAAATTTGCAGTAAATAGAGGCAGCAATCATGTGAACTGTTGCCTTTTATATGAAGGTGGTGTTAAATTCGAGGACACCGGCATCCCATGTCAATTAGGCAATAAATGAATGCTCCCTGTTGTTACATCCACCCGTTGTAAAAAGAAAAGTTACATCTAGTGTATAGTAGTCGCAATAAAATTAACGTTAATGAATGTTCAGAGCTTCCATAAATATGAAAAAAAACGATTATCAGCTTTTGAGAATCGATATTGAATTCATTGATTTGACTTTTCGATCATTTGCTCAGCCCAAATCCTAACCCATATGTACTTCAAACTTAATAAAATAATTTCTATACCAGCTTGTAAGGTTGCATTTTATTACAAAGGTACTCATAAAAATCTTTAAAACCCATACGTTTTATGTGCTAAATATAAAAAAATGTGGTTTGTTGCTGTTTTAAGTACTTAAAGAGTGAATATTTTGGGATTTTTAATTTCCTACTTTGGTTGATGAAGTGTCCAACAACAAATTTACATAAATACACAGTGTAAAAACACTTTAATTTTGTAATAATAGGAAGTTATTATTCCTCACTTCTTGACTAAATCGTTCGGCGATTCATCTCTGTAATCCCTCCTTTCTGTCAGCCTACTCTGATCCGATTCGTCAGATGGTCTAGTCTGCTGTGATTGGTCTACCGAATGCATTGTCGCAAATGGAACATAGATGGGCATTACACGGAGTGATGCAAATCCGACCCGGAACTGAAAGTAGAATGACAGACGACTCTTTCGTGTGTTTCAGAGTCAACCTTTTTTCCCCAAGCCAATAACTTCCAATCCTTTCGGTTGTACAACTTGGGAGACTGCTTTCCATTTACACACAGCAACATTACGCACTGCATGAAATGTAATTTTAAGGACATTGTAATATTAATTCTTTAATAAGGTAATATAATACATTAATGGAGCTTGGTATGTTTTGTGTGTACAGCAGTGTAAAGAAACATTATTATTACAAATATGTAAAATTTCCAAAGAATAAAGGGATGGTGGGTCAGACAGGTTAGTAAAGGTGTATACCTGTGTTTGTTTGTAATGCAGACACAATCATGGTTGTGGTGGGCGGTCCAGACACAAATGACTGAGAGGAAGCAGGTGTTGCGATCACTAACCCAGCTGAGAGGGGAGAAAATAAAACGAATAAATAACAATTCTACTAAAACCATATTGTACAGCTCACACGCTTAAACATCCTTAAAACCCTTTAACTTATATACTCATATACTAAAATCTCCTTCTCCGTCATCATGGGGATTTCCTGATGTTTAGTGAAAGTTACATTGCAACCTTGAAAACCCACCTGATGTCAGGATGCCAGATTGTACAGGCACCACCGTGATGTTCTGGGACGTGTGAGGCGGGTGCAGATGTGCTCCACCCATTTGAGCCCCCGCTGCCCCACCTCCAGTGCCTCCTCCTCCACCCTCTTGTTTGGGTACCCTCCCAACACCTCCCACGTCCATCCCGACTGAGCCTGGCACCGTCAACACCGCTGTCGGATAGTGCGCCAAGGACGAGTGCGCAAAAGAAGCGCTCTTCTCCTGCCCATGCTGTTCCTTCATCTTGTTCAGAAACATGGCGTTCTCGATCTAAATCACAGGGGGAGTATATGGAAAAAAACAAGGGAAAGAGGGAGCGAGAGAGAGAAAGGATGTATTGAGAGATAAATGCAGACGACGAACAGATGGATGAAGGGGTGAGAGCAGCAAGGGAAGGGTTATTTTTATTTTTCGAAAAGCTTGTGCACGGGTACCAGTGTGTAACTTTCACATGGATCAGTGCACAGTGAGAGGGCTGGTTTTGGACTTGTATGGTTGTTTTTTTATCTTTTTTGTTACTAGATTATGCTCCTGGCGTGGTGTATCGCCGAAAGACGCAATGATACAAGAGAGTCCAATAATAAGGTGTCTACCTGTCCTTGTACTGATGAAACGGGAGACCAAAAGTATGATGAGTTGAAATGGGAATCTTCCATTATTTCTGAAATTGAAAAGCAACATAACTTGTAAAACACCCACTCTGCCTTTGGCAACAGATGTCAAATGACACCTCGCCTTTTCATTTTTCCGGTGCGGCCTTTTAAATGTGTTTACTTGGGGAATAAACATTCACTTTGACACCCAAGCGTCCCACACAATCCATCAAGGCTACTCGTTGTAACCTGTATCTTAGATTCCTATATTTTCATTGAAACATCTGCATCCGCCATGTCATGCATGTTTATTCTTGTGACAGTAATGCCTTTATTAGCTCAGGCAAAGAGTGTATGGACATCTTTCTGGTGCATGACCCAAACAGCTAACATAAGACAGCCAAAGAGGTGGTTTCAGATTCATTATGCATGCACAAATGTGTAAAACAGACACGCATAAGTCTTACTGTGGATGTTACTCAATTTGTGAAAAGCAACACAAAAGCAGAATAAAATCAAAGCATTTACACCCTCTTATATTTTGGCTTTTATTTACATATAAACATAACTTGTCTGCTGAAATTCTTTATTGCATTACAGATGGAAAGGAGTTTCATATATTGCATGGGCGCGCAACCAAGCGCGTGCCGTGCCATAAATAAACATCAAAACAAAAAGCATCGCCTCGCGATCCTGCGTCAAGAACTTCCTGAATTTCTGCAACAAGCAAAACCACAGCAATCGTTCAGTTTATTAGAATTGAATACCGTGCATAACCTGACGTAATCTTTTAATTTCGTATGCATGCCTAAATAAACCCACGGGATGCGCACCGCGCGAGCAACTTCTTGTTTCGTTTTTCATGGGTTGCAGACATGTTTAATACTGCAAGAACAGCCAAGTCCGGACGCTGCAATCTAGTGCCAGTGCTTGCCTGCCGATAATAACATATGCATAAACAATAAAGCTATCTGAAAAGATACAAAACACCCGTTAATGATATCGGGGCTTCCCTGACCAGCCTCCATTAAAATGTCAGCTTTTGTTTTCCGCGCACTCCCACAAACTGAACAACATGTAAACTTCCGCTCGCAAACAATTATGTCCCTACGCCTCCATCCCTCTCTCGGTTACTCTCGCTGAGGAAAGAAAAAAAGAAAAAAAGTCGAGGATAAAAAAACGAAGAGAGAAAAAAACGTCGACGCCAATGCGAAAGAGACGCAGCTTCATGCAGACTTCCGGCTGGCGAGACAGGGGGAGAAGCGCCCGTGTGAGTTGCTCATATTTGGAGAAATAATTCACAATTGACTCATAACTCTATGTTAATTACCGGTGCTGGCGATTCCCTTTCAACCCCCAGGGCTCCTCCGGGCTGGGACAGTTCGGAAACTTCGTCCAAATCCGCCCGAACCCCTTGGATTCACCGATTTTTTCCCCTCAATTTTTTTCTATTTTTTTTCTCTCGAAGGGCTGTCCGACCGACTCCGCTCGACTGTACTTCCGGTAAATGAGGTCAAAATGATAAAGAGGCTCCCCGCCTAAAGGACTTCCGGCATGTGAGGTCTTTAATTTGATTTTTATGAATAAATTGCGTATGTAAGCTGTGCTTTTAAGTCGGGGGGGGGGGGGGGGGGGGTAATGTGTAATGTTGATGTCTGATTATAAAGTTATGATCTTCACGCACATTAATGTTTCTTAATGAATATAAATAAGAGAAATAAATGGCTTTTCCCAATGTTTTTCCAACTTTGTGAATATGAAATAATCTGTGTGTTTACGCATTATTAATACTTATACATGATGCATTGATGTGTCTGAAATATATCAATATTCCACCCTAATAAAGAGTAGTTATGCAAACTGATAACATATAATACATTTTATTTTCAACATCAGACATATTCTACATTTTATTAAAAGTATTGGTTCACTGAAAGGATACTTCACTCGAAAAGAAAAATGACGTCATCATTTACTCACTCGCAAATCTGTATAAATGTTCTGTTGAATGCAGATTTTGCCCCCCATTGACTCCCAAAGTAGGATAGGATACAATTGTAGTCAAACGTGCCCCAGAACAGTCCTAGCATTCTTAGAAATGTCCTTTGTGGTCAACAGAACAAAATAATGATAATTTTTTTATCCTTTTTTAAATAATCCTACTATCGGAGTAAGATCTGTTTGGCTATAAGCATTTTTTTCAAATATCGTTCTACATAGATTAACATAGTTAATCAACATAGATTTTAAACAACTTGAAGGAGAGTAAATGATGACAGAATTTTCATTTTTGGATGAAATGAAGTATTCATTGAAAAAGGAGAAGAACGACTGTTCCCGCCCATTTAGGCGGAACTTCCCTTCGCTTTGTATTGATTGGTTCATATCCGACCAATGAGTGGCGGCCGAACAGCCACCAAACACATTTTCAATTTGAAATCCAAACGGCTACGGGACAGGAGTGTGTTGGGGTGTTTTAGGATCGTAGTTCTTAATTTCGTATATAAGGTGAGTAATTTTCCTATTTATTTATGTACATCAAGAGTAAACATTGTCATGTTCATGCGTGTTTAACATATTTATATTTTCGTTGTCAAAAAAAACTTTATTTTGTGAGAATTTGTGTGTTTTGTAAAGTTAAACGACTGACGTCGGCTACGTTCAAATACAATAGGATCTTACACGCCGCCACTCTTTGTTTTTGTGGATTTGCACATTATATTATTTTTTAAACAATGAAAATTGAGCTTTGGTTATTTGCTTGTGTTTTTGATTGAACTGTTTTAACGTCTGGGTTTTGTGTTTAGTTTGTGCTGTCTCAGGAAGATTCAAAGAAGATCTATGAACAAAGAGGTAAAGTTTGCACATATAAGTTAGTATAAATAAACATTTATTTGGTTAGATGAATGCATAAATTACATTACATACCACAACCGCAAGTTTGAGTGCTTTCTACATGAATATAACTTGTATCTAAACACAAAATTGATTTCTGCATTGTATATCCTTGAAGTGCCACGCCTCCTGTCATGTACACAAAACAATGTGTGCTTATAAAGGTCTATTATAGTCCTTCAGTCAAACAGATTGTTTATTTTTCAGAATACAACATCCCGCCTCCCAGTTATGTCTGGGAAACGTGCACTCACCAATAGCACGGATGGGGAACAACAACAGCCTGCACAGGTCTATTTTTTTTACATGTACTCCGATAATTTAACCTTTCTGATGTTTGAATATATGCTAAATATATGCTTCCCTTCAGAAGAAAATGCGTAAGGTGGACGCAGAGCCACATCAGAGGTTCAAACCTGCTAGTGTTGTGCCTCCAAGACGACCTGTGCCGGTCAAAGCTCCTGGTTAGTAATGCTGTGATTTACCATCTCGTGACATTTTTCAGGTCTCTGAATAAAAGAGAAGATGTATTATAGTTTGGAAGATTTATATTTATCTCTCTATTTATCAGCCAAACCTCTACGTCCAACTGGAGCTGCAACGGTGGCTGTTGCCCCATCAAGAGGTATTTAAATTTTCCTTTAAGGGTTTATCTTTTAATCACATTTTTAAGCAAATAAATCTATTTAAAACTAAACATGAATGTCTCTGCATTAAGGTGACCAAAAAAGACCAATCGCAGCAGTTGCTAAAGGTAAAAATAACTTGAACAGAATAAAATAGTCTGCTGATTGTTATATAGTTAAGACAACTTATTGGAGTTCATTCATGTTTAGTAACTACAGGTATGTCCCGAAGACCAGGTTGGGACCTAAAGGGCAAAGTCAGTGACATGGAGGCCAAGGTCCAGAACTATCAGAGCAAAGTAAAATCTATAAATCATGAGAACGATACTCTGAAAGAATCCATTAACAAAGTTCATAAACGCGAAGCTGAAATTAAAGAGGAGAACATTGGTCTCAAAAAGCGCCTCAGGTAAGTGAATTAAAAAACTATACTAAGTACTACTCAGCCTGGTGGCATAGTACTAGTCTAATATTGCTCCTTTTGTTTTAGGAACTGTGAAGAAGAGCTGGTAAAGTTGGCTACTGTGAGAGATGACCTGGAGCAGACCTCAAAAGAGAGAGATGATTTCCAAAAAAATCTCAACAGGCTAACTGAGGAGCACAAGGTTTTGGAGGGACTCCGGGACCATCTGGAGTCTGAGCTCCGTAATGTACAGGTACATCCACAATGCGTGTCCACTAGTGATCAGATTAGTTGAGATGGTTTCTTTATTTTATTTGAGGTGTTTTTATCTGTGTCATGACTATATAAATGATCAATCTGTGTTCCTTTGTTTTCCTCAGACTCAGCTCTCCATTCAGACGTCTGCACTGGGCCGGTGTCAGGACAGTTTGAAGGAGAATCAGGAGATGGTCAGGAACCTTGAAGAGATAGTGGCCCATCAACGAGAAGAGCTCCATTTTGGAGAAATGGAGCGAAGGAAACTCCACAACACCATTCAGGAACTGAAGGTAAGCAGTGATCAATCATTGTCACCTGCGAACTGTTTGTATACATCTGTCTGTTTACATTGACATTCATTTACATTGTGTTTTAGGGCAACATCAGAGTCTTTTGTAGAGTCCGCCCACTTCTGAACGGCAATCAATCTGATATTCTGCATATCCAGTTGCCAGCCCATGACAACAAAGCGCTCACACTTGCCAAAATGGAGGAGGTAAATTTATCCCTACCTACTCTTGATTTCTTGTAGTAATCCCCTTTTAAAGCACTTGAAGAGATTCTATAATTTCTTCTTTTTCTTTCTAGTCACACACCGGTCGCACAACTGACACACAGAAAAGCTATAACTTCAGCTTCGACCGTGTGTTTGGGCCACGCACTGCTCAAAAAGGCGTTTTCGAAGAGATTTCCCTGCTGGTGCAGTCGGCTTTGGACGGGTACAACGTTTGTTGCTTTGCTTATGGACAGACCGGCAGCGGTAAGACTTTCACCATGGAAGGAGGCGATCTGGAGGAATCGTGGGGTGTTATTCCTCGTGCTGTCAAACAGATATACAAGTCTGCCAAAGCGCTCGGTGAGCAAGGGTGGAAGGTAAGGATTTCAGTTGAAGTATTTTTACCGTCATTTGTAACATAATTATGAGTGATGTAACTTCGAATGAAACTACTCTTAGACCTTTTCTCTTACTGAACGTGCTGTTTCTGCTTTTAGTACAGTTTCACCGCCAGCTTTGTGGAGATCTACAACGAGACCCTTCGAGATCTTCTGTACACAGGAAAACCAAACAAGAGACCGGAACATGAGATCAGGAAGGTGTCCAACACGGAGATCACAGTCACCAACCTGACCTACCAAAAAGTCAACAATGAAGATGAGGTAGTGTTTTACAAGAAGTATTTTAGAATCAGTAATACACTTAAGATTAAAGCCACTGGTTCATAAGATTAGAAGTCACTTAGAAGATTAGAGAACTAATACTAAAGTGAAATCAGCTTACTTAAATTGTTAAGATTTCTATAAATAACAACAAATCTACGTTTCAGAAATGTCTCTTCATGTGTGTGTTGATACTTATTGACTTGCATTTGTTTGTGTTTCAGGTGCACAACTTGATCATGTTGGCAAACCAAAACCGCTCGACTGCCCGCACCTGCATGAACGATCACTCCTCTCGTTCTCACTCTGTGTTCCAGCTAGACATAGAGGGAGAGAATGTCGCTCGAGACACCAAATGCAAATGTAAGTATCTCATAGTGCCGTCTACTCTGACTCCGTTTGACATGTTCAACACACTCCTTTAACGGAAACTGTAGGTACAGATAAGAACAGTTAGAAAAAATCTAATTTAGAGTCAGATATTTAATGTAAAAACATTATTTCAAATGGATACGTGTCAGTTGAATGTTTAAAAGATTGAAATCAAGGTCTAGATTAGAGAAAGAGAAAATTCTTGTAATAAAAAACTGTGTAGTAGGGTTAAAGCCATAACTTGGTATTTGATGGAAATGTTCTTTGAAGGTCTGTTAAATGTTTGTTCCGATTGCATTTCAGCCATATTGTGTCTGGTGGATTTGGCTGGTAGTGAGCGAGTGCAGAAGAGTCAGTCACAAGGAGAACGCTTTAAAGAAATGACAGCCATCAACTCTTCCCTCACTAACCTGGGGATTGTGATTGCAGCTTTGGCAAACAAGGTACTTTTGTGTTATTTAAATGTATTATGTACTGTATATAGTTTTTAGTCAAAATATGTTGCTTGTAATTGTTTACAATGATAATATTTGACCCAGGTGCTTTGTCTCTTTAACCTTTTATAGGACAGCTTTGTTCCCTATCGTAACTCAAAGCTCACCTATCTTCTGCAGAACTGCCTTGGAGGCAACAGCAAAACGTAAGCAGGACACATGTTTCAAGTGGCTGTGACCAACCTCATTTCTTTAGTATATTTTAAATAAAATATCATTTTGAATATTTTTGTGTTTTAAAGAAATGCTATTTTTTTCCATTTTAGTTTGATGTTTGTCAATATATCACCCGAGGAAGAGAGCTTCGGGGAGAGTCTGAATTCTCTGCGCTTTGCCAGCAAGGTCAGTGTAAAATAAAACATTTTTTTTAAAGTCACCTATTTCATAAATTAATATTTGTTTGGTTTCTGTGTTGCAGGTAAACGACTGTGTCATTGGAACAGCCTCTGCTAATCGAAAGTAGTCTAGCCATCATATTCGCTTTTTTCTATATGCTCAATTCTACTGTTGTCTTTTTTGTAAATGTTTTAAACTTTTTATCTGGTCTTCTTACTTGTTCCATCTTAACTCTCATCCACTTTGCTTTGTGAAATTTTTATACATATATATATGATGTGTTTTAATGTACAATCTCATTGGCAGACACATTTTATCTATTTTTCAATGCATATTGTTCGTAAACTTGTAAGTGAACTCAATAAATTTTCCATTTTGGCATGTAATGCAGTGATCGGCATGGTTATATTGCCAAGTGGACAAACTTTGCTCTCTAAATGTCTAGTTTGTTGTGAAGATTATTTTAGTGAAATTAATGTAAACGTATGACTTACACATTGATTAATGTAACGTTACCAAAATTGACCTTGAAAAACCAATGTCTGTCTATATTAGTATTTGAGGGAGGCCTTAAATTATACTTAAAAAAATATATTTACTTTTGTACTGTTAGAAACATTGTCACTATTGCAAATAAACGATTGGAATAACTAGATGCATATTTGTTAACCAAGCAGTAGGAAACATTTTTTATTTGTTGTTTTGTCTTCTTTATATAAATTCAATGATTGTTCCCACTTTTAGGTTCTATTGTTTATTTTTTATTTATAAACATGTTTACAATATTAAGATAATGCAATCGTTTCAGTTTTTCAGGGGCCCGTTTCAGAAAGGAGGTTTTGTGAAAACTGAGTATGTTAACCCTGAAATGAGGGAAAGTCTGGGTTTTCCGTTTCATAATGTGATGTCAAACACGAGAAATTGGGGTGACTCCTAAAGCCTGTTTCTAAAAGAGGTAACATGTACTCTGAGTCAGTAATCATAGTAACTTACTCTGTAAACCTAACCTCGTCAGGAGCAGGTTTTCTTTGGTAAACCCAGAGTTTCTTTAGATCTCTTTTGTGGTGAAATGAGTCATCACGAAGACCAAGAACGTTCAAGTTTCAAGGGTTCGAACAAGTCAAAGAGAGACATACAGAGTTCATCTGAAGATGTCTGACCAACACATATCTGACTCCATCTCTTATACATTGTTCTCACGTTGTTATCACTGTTTAAACCAGGTTTCACATGACATCACCTATTTTTGTTAATCCATCCTTTTCTGACCTTCCAAAGTTAAATATCAAGCTCCATATATCAGTATTTAACTGTGGCACAACCTTTTAAAGGGTTAAAAAAGAAATGCACATACATCCATCCTTAAAATGCAGCTATGTGTCACGTTGTCATTTACAACACCTGGCTTAGTGTATAGTGTATCTAAAGGGTAAACATGTGCTTAAATCAATATATTAGTGTATACTGTGTTCGTCTGTGGGTACCAACTAGTGTCTTCAAAGTGTGTGTGTGTGTGTGTGAGATGCTAAGCAGATGTGAGGTCCATATCTGCTTGGTGGCCCTCCAATGAGGCCCATAGCATTTGTTAAAATCAGAGAAGTACATTAACTTCTATAACTATCTTAAATGTACGCTTTTATATAAGAACACAATGAAATATATTTAGTAACTTTAAATGTAGTCTTTTATAAAAGAAAACTCAGTAATATACTTAGAAAAACCACCGTATCTCCTCCCCCTTTTTAAAGCGCATAAAGTCATTCATGGCACACATGAAATGTAATTTGTGCTTTATAGAGGATCCTGCATGTGAAGATCCAAAGGGATATACTTTTATTTCAAGAGAGCTTAGTGAATTTAGTCATTTCCCTGTGCATTTGTATTAAAACTGAACCATTTTTCTTTACAGTGAATTATATATATAAAAAATATATCTAATCCCTCCATACATCAATTAAATCAGCCATCTTTGCAGTGCATTACATCAGAGCATAATTTTTCCTAACATGTCCTCACAAATGGTAGTTTTATAAGGAGGATAAGAAATGACTAAAAAAACTGTATAAATATAGAGATTTATAAATACAGACAAATGCGGAAAATGCAACCCCAGTTAAATACATTAATCGTTTTTCGTGTGTGAAATGTTTTGTAAAAACGAGCCTCTTAATTCATACAACTGTATTTACAAGAAGTGAACAAGAATTAGAAAAAGGCTGTTTAAGGTTAGTTGCAATATAAAATCTTAATGTTTTTGTGGAAACTAAATGTGCAGGTCGATGTTTGGAAAGTTCGTGTTTTAAAACACATCTTGTTACCATGACAACAGAGCTCCAGGCTTCGGCTCCTGCTGTGTTTTAGTCGGCAGAGTCTGCGCAGCTGTCTGGGATTCTTAAAGGTAAAGTAGCGGTCCGTCTGCAGACTCAACCCTGATGTAAGTCCACCATTAGTCTCGGCCCGGTGGGAAAGATTGGTTTGACATTATGAAAATCCATCTGTTGATGTTCGACGGACGTATTTAAATAGGTAAGATGTCTTGCTCGATATAAAAAGACGTGATGATGTTTAAATCCACGTCTGTGTTCTTAAGGCTAAACGTATGGATTCGTTTCGTAGCGGCTGGCTAATGTAAACACGGATACGAACCCCCCTTAATCAAATATACTGTCATATTTCTTTCTGTCAAAAATGACTGTTTGTGGCCAATGTATGTCGATATCGAGTAGCCAAAGCCTCGAGCTGTTGGTCAAACATTCACGCAACTTTCGCGGATAATAAAACATTTATATCGTACAGGCTATCGACTGTTTACGTTACATTCAGGAATAATTGACATTTATTAAGCTTGTGATATTACAGTCGTAATAAGAGCTGTTATCATTATAAAACTGAAAGGCTACGTCACAGAAAGTCAATAAAGTAAATACTGTGACGGCAGTGTCTGGTCAGTGGCCCTTGTTCTGTGAACCTGACAAAATCATCTTTGTCCTCAGACAACTATTGATCAGAATAAACTAATATCATATAAACCTTCTTCATTATACACATGCATATTCGATGTTCAATTTTATATATATTAACTCATTCGCCGCCAGCCTCTTTAAAAACAAATTGCCAGCATGCGCCAGCGTTTTTTAACATTTTCACCCAACTTTAATGGCTCACAGTAAATTTTCTGTAAAGAATATATGGACAAACAATATGTCAAATGAAAGAACAGAGTTTTATGACTCCGTAGATGTGGGTAAGTTTCTTAAAAAATGCATCATTTTTATTTAACAACTGAGATAATTAACGTTTTTTGTCACAGATTCCGCCCAGATTACACTCAGAACAATCATTAAAAAACGCTAAAACATATAAATTCTAGGTTCTGAGATTCTGTACTTTTTCCCAAAGGTGTGTAATAGCGCCACCTGCTGTAAAACAGTACAAACACTGATTGCCGTTAAAACTAGTCTTTGGCGGGGAAGCGTTTTTTTTTATTGATCGTCATGCTGGTAAAGAGTTAAGTTGTATAAATACACAGTAATGGCCAAAAGGGGATGTCCAGAGGGAGTATTTGCCCAAAAATGCGTTTGATGGTCCCTCAGGTCTGATTAAAAATGTCTTTTTTTACAAAATTATTTGACTACAGTGTAACCTGTTAATATAATATTAATAATATATTGATATGTTCTTGTTTTTAACCATAGTTGTCATTCTTATGGGCCTTGACTCAGTAATCTTTATACATGTGTTGTAGTTTTAGTCAAATTTTAGTTTACACTCAAATCACTACACAACATGCATTTTTATTCTCGTATAATACATTTGAATAAAGGGTCATCTGGGTATGATTGTAAATAATTTGTGATTAAACAATTGCCAATGCATCATATTTTAGCTCTGAGCAAACACACATGACATGATGTGGCATATATGAATAACAATCCAAACAAATTATGTGACGATCCCATTTGATACACAACACAGTTAAAGACAGCAGTTTCCAATACCATTTAATCACTGTCAGTGAGAAAGTCTCTGGATCAGAATGTTCACTCATCACATCTGCTAACTCGTGACAATCGTCCATTTCAGGGATGCAGTCGGTCACAGTGGAGCAGGACTATGGTGACCCATCAGGTTCAGTGGTGCAGGTGTGTTTTCCCAGCGTGCAGACATCGGTTTTGGACAGCTTGAATCGTCAGCGTGAGGAGGGTCATCTCTGTGACCTCTCCATCCATGTGCAGGGTCAGGTGTTTAAAGCCCACAGATGTGTACTGGCTGCATCATCACCTTACTTCCATGATCAGGTTCGTCTTCACTTTAAAAGGTCAGATCAGTCTAAAAAAATGTTATTAAGGACTTGTGTAGTAAAATGTGTTTCTCCTCACAAAAGGTGCTGCTGAAGAACATGTCCACTGTCTCCATCCCAGCCGCGATGGACCCGCTAGCGTTCGAAAGCGTCCTAAGTTGTGCTTACACTGGACAGCTGCGTATGCTTCGTGATGACATCGTGAACTACCTCACCGTCGGCAGCGTGCTTCAGATGTGGCACATCGTGGACAAATGCACCGAACTTCTCAGAGAAGCGAGAGGAGGTTCAAGCGGTCCTCAGGGAACGGGAGAAAAAACCAACGCCGGGCTCAGCGGCTGTTCAAACAAGGTTTCCCAGGCAGAAAGAGAAGATACGCTTTCTTCTCCTCATCCTCCAAACCGACCATCATTCAGCGAGAGCCAGTCTCCCAGCAGCACCAATTACTTCAGTCCTAGAGAGGCAAACTTCGGAGGGGGCACGGTGACCACCGGGGCAGTTGGAGAGAGCGTGGTCCACTCCACTCCCACCTACTGCACTCCCTCCGGTGGGGAGGAGGGTTTTCTGATGGAAGAAGAGGAAGACGATGAGCTTTTGTTTTCCAGGAATAGAGAACGGGAAGGTGGGAAGCGCAAGAATTCAACCTCCGTCTCGGATCAAGAGGTCGGGGTGAGCGACAGTTTTGGAGTTTCCTCTTATCAGGGTGGAGATGCTACACCGCCACAGAGGCGCCCGTCGTATAGTCAGCCGAGCATCATGCCAAGAAAACAGTGGGTGGTGGTGAAGACGGAGAACTCGAGAGATGATGACCTCATTGTGGTGTCAGGAGAGGAAGGAGGTGAGGATGAAGAGGAACGAGAGATGGAGATGGTCAGAGAGAGAGACAGGGCGTTTAATATATCAAATGTTAGGACGCTATCGGGACTGAGGGAACAGGCTGAAATGGAGGCACAGGTGAGTCACACGTTTTTCAAAATTGTATTTATAGTAGTTTATAGTTTATATATAGGACGTTAATGTAAATATTAGTTGTAAGATATTATCCTCCTGATTAATGTAAATAGGCCACCTCTTTCCAAAGGACAGGGCCTCTTTAAGACCACTTTAAACTTAATGTCACAGATAATTCTCTAACAGAATCAAATAAACCCCAAAAGATTCAAGAAAACAAAGCTAAATTGTTTAGAATCTCGGACAAAAAAATCAGTTTTCTTTGTAATATGCATCAGGCAGTTATTTAACTGACACACTTCTTGGTTGTCTCTTCACATACAGTAGTGGCCAAAATGATTTACATAAAACATATTTGTACTATTTTGTCTTTTCATGCCACCTCAAATCAGCTCTAAGATTCAAAATTTGACACGTAGTTCAAAGTAAGGAAAACACTAAATATATTATATTTATTGAACAAATTTATTCGGCATAAAGTCTAAGTATGGCGTATCAGAGAATGTGTTTTATAAATATATACAAAAAATGCATAGCTTGGAGAAAAAAAATGCTATTTTATCTGTTATTAATATTTTGTTGTTTCTCTCTTGTAATAATATTTTGTTGTCATTCTCCAGGGCCTGAACTCAGTCTGCTTTGTGCATGTGTTGTTTAATTGTTTAAAAGTCTCCTTAAATTTTTCAAGTTTATCTTAGTTTCAGTGTATTGAAATCAATAAAATGTTGGCTTAAACATTATTGGAATATCCTAAACTAAACTAAATAAATTAAATTAAATTTTTAGTTGCTGAAATAAAAATATTAAACAAAAATTAAAATACAAAAATTCTTGGCAACATAAAAGTAAATACTTTTTGAAAAATCCTTTTTTTTTCTTTTACTTTTTGAAAAATATAAAAATAAAAGCTCACTACAATATTAGTAAAACTAAAAACAAAACTATAATAACTTAAGCACAACTTCGCAACACTCATACAGCATTTTAAATACATCTTCAATAATATATTTGAATAAAAAGCGAAGACATACATTTTCAATTTAAATATAATTTTTGGATATTACTGTGTATGGGCTGCCATCAAAGGAAGTTTAAAAAGTCTTATAAACACTCTGAATGCCAAAATAATACTGCTTGTGCCATATTTATTTTGCAGGTTACATAGTGTAGCACTACCACAGAGATGATTGTGATATTTTAGAACAACTATTTCAGTGAAGCCATGTTCAGTAGCTTTTTATTTAAAAATAAATGCTTAGAGCACATTTAACAATTTCTTCATCATTCTAATAATTCTACGATTTGCCCATAGGGAGACTATTGCCAGTCTTCAGAAGACTACCTCAAGTTTGACAGGGGTTTGTTGGACCAGACGTCCTCTCATCATCACCCTTCTGAGAATCCCAGTCAATGTACCAGCAGGGCCGTTTCTGCTCTGCTCAGTTCAGTCCAGTCCACTTCTGCCAGAGCTCAACTCTTTCCTCTGGATATGCAAGGAAACCAGATTTTCCTGTACAATCAGGCTGCCCTCGAATCCACCTCTCCACTGGGTCACGCAGGAGGAATACCTATAAAAAGCAGTCTAGAACACGGAGCGGTCCCCTTACCCGGGCAAAGCACTTTGGGCAGCGGCATCGAAGGACTGGACGGCGGAGGGGCCGGCGGTCCCGGCAAGGTCTTCATGTGTCACTGCGGGAAAACGTTCACGCACAAAAGCATGCGGGACCGGCACATCAACATGCACCTGGACCTGCGGCCCTTTCACTGCCCCGTCTGCTCCAAGAAGTTTAAGATGAAGCATCACCTCACGGAACACATGAAGACCCACACGGGTCTGAAACCGTACGACTGTCACGCCTGCGGGAAGAAGTTCATGTGGCGTGATAGTTTTATGAGGCACCGCTCGCACTGTGAGAGGCGCAGCTTGGGCGGCAACAGTGCTGACGGCTCGATCATCTCTCCGCCACATCATCTGAAGCTCCAGACCTCAGTCGGTGAGTCCAGTCAGAGCAGAAGCGTGGTCTCGGGTCAACATACGATTAGCAGCAGTGGGGTCTCGTGTCTCGGCATGGCGGCGGCCGGGTCTTTCCTAGGAATCGGTTCACAGAGTGGGGTGCACAGCCTTGGTTCTGTTGGTGGGGGGCGTGTGGATGAAATGTGTGAGGGGGATGTCGATGAAAGCAGTGTCACATAAGCTAAGCCACGTTTCATTCCAAGATCACTGTTCCTCAAAACAAAAAGTGTTTTGTGATCGGCTTTAAAGGGACCACGTGCACAATTATCTGATTCTTTACCTCTTTGCGTGAATGTGCCATACAGTGTGTTTGGAAGTAAACCGATTGCCAAGTGCCCATTACTAGCTCACCTGTGTATCAACGTCTTAAAGAGGATCCAGATCAGGCTGCTATACTGACTGCCAGGACCAGGAATACAAAAGGTCACCCCGTTGCATACAAACAATCTGCCTCACTAGCACAGAACATGTGTTCACCGTTGCTCTGAAGTGCCATTCTGTTCTGTACGATTATGTTGTGAAGTCAGTGTTCATTACTGTAACTCATTTGGTCTTGATGTGGACTTTAATGTACTTTTTAACATGACTGTATATGGTATATTTCCATTGATTTGATAGATAGACGACACAAATCCAGATCACTTTGTTGTTTTCACTGCTTGTAAGGGATAGTTCACACAAAAATTATGTAATTATTTATTCACCCTGATGTCATTCCGAACCTGTGTGATTCACTTTCTTCTAGAGAACACAAAACAAAGATACTTTGAAGATGTTGGTGACCAAACAATATTTGCTCCATTGACTTCCATGGTATAGACACAAAACCACAGAGACATTTCTCAAAATATCTTCTTTTGTATTCCAGAGATGAAAGAGTCATACAGGTTTTAAATGACATGAAGCATAATAAATGACAGAATCTTTATTTTTGGGCAAACTATCTCATTAAAGAACAGGAAAGTTTAGGAGTGATAGTTGGATGTAAATGCTAGATTAAAGATTTTACAATATTATACATGTCCTTGAACCCAGGGTCATAACTACCCTAAATTACCAATTTAATTCCTTAATTATTATTATTTATTAATTCCTCCGAAAGCCATGAATATGTGGTTTCAACCATGCACATTGCCTGATGCTGTTATCCAAATCGATCACTGTTCTTATTTTATCATTTTGTGTATACCCTAGGATTCAAAACCACGCTTTAGTAGAGAAGCATTTGTGACCCTTCCTGTCAAAACCAGTCATTTTAGTGTTATTTCGTCCTATATATTCTAAAGTACATTGTGTAAAAATATAATCTTGATATCTAATATTGACTAAGATAGATATTAAAATCCTGTTGGATCCGATAGCCTTGTGGTTAGTGCTCCAACATATGGTGCTGCTGCGAGTTTGAGTCCCGGCTCGGGGTCCTGTCCCGATCCCAGCACCTCACTCACCCACCCATTTCGCATTTTTCCTCTCTTTTTGAGTCAAACTTTGATGCTTATCTCAGAATTACAGTTTTTAAACTTGAGCCTGGTTTTCACAGACACGGTCACATTTGACGTAACTTCCAGTACCTCACAGTGTGCTTGGAGCCTTAGAAAATATATCTTGGCATAATCAAACTTTAAACACCTGACTGTAGGAAGACACGTTTAGATCC
Source organism: Triplophysa dalaica (assembly GCF_015846415.1). Lineage (NCBI taxonomy): Eukaryota > Metazoa > Chordata > Actinopteri > Cypriniformes > Nemacheilidae > Triplophysa > Triplophysa dalaica. The sequence continues at coordinate 12,513,257 of NC_079566.1, read as the reverse complement.
AAGCACCAAACTATTCAGCTCCTGCTGGACTTTAGATAGCCTACTGTACTAATAGAGATGCAAGAGTTTACCTTCCATGAAGGCTGCCGAGACATGATTTGCAATGTTTTTAAAAGCAAACGAATGGACCTAAAACTATGAAGTATGTAAATGCCAAATGAGTGTGAACGTCTGGAACTGAGTGTACTATGAGTTTCATTTAGTCGAGATATAAGTGATGTGGATCTGTTCAGGACTCCTGATTTAAAGGGATAGTTCACCCCAAAAAAACTCATTTATTCCCCCTCATAACTTCTGACCTGGCCTCGGTATATAAACCTTTCTTCTGTGAAACAAAAAAGAAGATATTTTGAGAAATTTTGTGTCAGTATGGAAGTCAATTTATGTTGTTTGGTTACCAACATTTTCTACATATCATCAAGTGTTCTGCATTCATGCAGGTTAGGAATGATATTGTAGTTAAGTATATCAATTCATTTTTGGGTGAACTATTTATTGAACTGCTTTTGTGGTTGTCCTGATAGGTGTCTGCATCAATGAACAGTTTTTTTGTCATGGATAAATACGTTGCCCAGAACCAGATACCTCAACTTTTATGTAAATATTTACAATATACTGTATACAATGCGATAAATCTTTATCTAAAGGTTGAGAATCACAGAGACTTATATAGTTGTTGCTCATCCACACATTCCTGTTTCTTTCCTATCAAACATGTGTGCAGTTTAGTTTAGTAGGTAAAGAGAATAATGAAATTGATAGATGATTCAAAATAAAACTGAGAAATGATCATGAGTGGTACTGTAGGAAAATAGAGTAATGTGGTCAGACACATCTGCATTTTCTACTGAAAAATAAAAGTGTTCCATCTGCAGCCATTGTTGTGAATCTACTGTTGGTTATTGAATTACAGTTTTTGCTGTATCAGATAAATCAGTTTTCTGATGTAGACGGAATACATCAGTATTTTCACAAGATACTACATTTAAATGAAATAAAGTAACTTAAGATATGACTCGCTTTTTGAATTTGATTCAGATTAGTCCTCATTACTATCGAGTGAGAGAGTTTGCAAAGTTGTACATGGAAATCACACCTTGAATGACTGAGAAAGTATCTTTGTTTGTGCAAGTAGCTCATGACTGTATGTACGAAAGGAAAACTATATCCATCCACAGCACATTAACAAACATCACAAATAAATCAAACACTGGATAAAATAAGTGTATTTTATTAACTTGAGCAGGGAAAGTTTTTCCCCTTCGACTCCCCTTGGCACAACTGAGGATCGCTATCAAACCCTCCACAGACGCCATAAATAAAATACAAGATAGACTCCTGGAATAAGAATATTTAAAGATGATAGCCATTTCCAATGTACAAAAATACCTTTAAACCCTAAATGAATAACAATACGCCATTATCTTCGTATAAAAAAGTGTGACGTGGCATTGCAAGTATCACCAGTTCAAATCTTGAATTCCCAAAACATGAAACACAAAATGTTTTTTGTTCACATTGGCAGGCACTGTTGGAACAGGAAGAGGATTCCAGAGCTCAATCTGAATCAGAAAGAACGATCACTTCCTCTGGATCACACTGAGTTGCCGCATTCACCTTTGAACAAAGAAAGTCATTTATACTACTTTGGTAACACAAATCTATAATGGGTCTGGTTTCTGCAGAAGTATAAAGTCATGAATATGCAGCTAACAGCCTTTCTAATATTATTAAATCTGCTATTTAGTGCTGTAGAAGATTTATGAAATTTAAAAATCAGAGCAACTTTTAATTTATAAAAAATAATGAATAAAAAAAGAATTGTAATTTAACATAGTTACATTTTCAGCAGCTTTACAATATAAGCTAAAACATGTACATTCAGACAGTCACCTTATTTTTCTTGGGTGGTGGTGTGAGCGGTGGGCTGTTGATGTTGCCCTGAGTTGGAGTTGTCGCCCTGGTTAAATCCACTCGCTCAGAGATCACACCCATATCCAGAGGTATATCACAGTAACTGACAACAACAACAAAAACATATTTTTACTCTTATTAATCTCTTTGCATTGAACATTTTCAATGTACATTGGTAACACTTATTATTTTAAACGATTATGTTTTAAGGTAATTTGAAAGCAAAACATAAACAAAATTGCTAAATTTCACGTTTTTGTTGCATGATACTAAATAAAGTAATATTTGATAGCTTGCTAAATAAAATGATATGATGCTTAAAGTTTTGAATTACAGCAGGGTGTCCGATTACTGAATCACGCTTGTTAAGACAAAGTCGGGGCGATTACCAAAACAACCTTGTAGCAATAAGCAGAAAGGTGCACAGTGTACAGGACAGACATTAGTCGAGCCGAATGCTGACGAAAGCATAAGTTAGGGTGTGTCTGTTTTGGTGATTTGAACATTTACATTACATTTAGCAGACTCTTTTATGCAAGCGACTTACATTGCTTTATCCTATACATTTTACATAGGTATTTGCAATCCCCTGGGATCGAACCCACAACCTTGCATTGTTAGCGCAATGCTCTTACCACTGAGCTACAGGAAAGCTACAGGAACATCAACAGATGCTATGAGAAATCGGGTACCCCGCCTTTAAAGGGATAGTTCACCCAAAAATGAAAATTCGGTCATCATTTACTCACCCTCTTGTCATTTCATATGCATGTACATACCTCTTTTCATAACTGTAGAACTTTATTTTCGCAGAACACAAAAGAAGATATTTCGAAAAATGTTGTTGACCGAACAGCGACGGCACCCATTCACATGCTCTGGTTTTGTATCCATTCAAAAGAAGTGATTGGGTGCCAGCGCGCTTCGGTTATCAACTTTCTTCAAAATATCTTGTGTTCTGCGAAGAAAGTCAAACAGGTTTGAAATGACAAGAGGATGAGAATTGAATCCCTTTAAAGTGCATTTAAAATTGAAAACGATATAACCAAGATCAATGTTTCATACTCTGCTTCCTGCATCAATTCATACATACACAACTTTCTGAAGTATTTAAACTTATTAAGGTTTCACAAACCATTATTGTGATACACATATTTGTGATATTTTATCATCTTGTAGCTCAAATGCCATCCCTTATCTCAATTTCCATCATTTTTGCTCACTTTACACATTGTTTTGATTCTTTAACTCATTAAACAAACCGCTACTCTGTAAGTTGTAACCTGCTGTTACCTGCTGCTATCCTGTGTGCATTCGTTCCCATTATGGACAGCCGTATGTTTCTCGCTTGAGGTGCGTTTCCTCTTCTTGTATTTTCCCCTCTCATCAATCAGCACAGGACTTTGAGGTAGTGGACTGCAACTGGCTGATCTCATCCCAACTGATGAGTCCTGATTGGTGGTGATCCCCCTTGAGTAACTGGTGCTTGTACACACAGGCGTACAGTGATTCGATGAATTGAGTTCTGTTTTGATAGGTGTAGAGTTCAATGCCTCTGATTGGCTGTTGCCCTTTGAGGTCAGAGGCCTCTGTTTAGCTGGTTTGCCATTTGTGGCCATTATGGCCGTACTTGTGTTGCTGACTGGTAACTCCTGATCATCATCTCCCCCGTCACCCTGATCCTCCTCTGTGTCCTGGACAGATGATTTAATTGATGGAGGAGCGCTCTCTGTGATTGGCTGGTCGTTGTCACTGTTTAATTGCTCATCTTCAACGTCCTCTTCGTCATCATCTAAAACACATTAGAAAAAAAACACTTTTATACAGCTATATTGTACATAATATATGAAATCATTTCTTCAGCAGAACACAAAAGAAGATATTTTGAAGAAAGTTAGTGAGCAAAAAACACTGGCCCACAATGACATCAACTGTTTAGACACAAAACCACTATGACATTTCTCAAGATATCTTCTTTTTATGTTAAAGAAAGAGTCATGTACAGGTTTTGATATGTGGGCGAATAAATGATGACGAGAAGTATATTCACTTCTAACCTTGGCCGATTTGTGCCTGACTTGCTTGGATCTCATCTTCAATATCAGGATCTGATGAATAATCATCTTCTTCCTCCTCATCTCCCTTCTCATCTTTATCCTGCTCCTCAATCTCTTTTGTCTCCTCGCTCTCTTTCTCTTTGCTGTCATTCTGCTGCCCGTTAAGTGCCTGTAAATGTAAAGAATGGAAAAGTTAAACAGCAAAAAATAAAAACAGTCTGAATGATCCTCCAAGTTATCCATTTTTCTAAATAATAAATTGGTATTCTCTTACCATCTCTTAGGTTAATACAAATCAAGCACAACAAAAGTTTAACATCACAAATATAATGTTTACAGTAAAATACAGTTTTATGAAGAAGAAAGAAGGCTATGCAGTAGAAAGAAAGTTATAAAGGTTTGAGATGACAAGAAGACGTGTTAATAATGACAGTGTTTTCATTTTGAAATTGAACGTTTCCTTTAAATGTATTAGCTCACCTGTTTTTTCTGTTTGTCTCTCTCTTGCTTTTTCCTGATCTCCTCCACCTCCACGTCTTCCTGTTTAACAGCGTATTTGTTGATCATATTCTCCAGGTTGCTGAGGGCCGTGTCCCTATTGGAACGAAGTTTGCGATGCAGTGTCTGATCAGAGAGGGCGGGGTCTAACGCTGGGGAATAAAAATAAAATTCAGCTCTTAATTCATTCCAGACACATCTGTATACTGTCACTGAGCCTTTATAAAACAATCCTTGAAAAATGTAACAAAACGTAATAGATTGAGAGCACATCAAAAAAGAATACAATCAGAGGACACATATCCTAAAAAATGATCAAATATACTACAAGTTGAAAATGAAGGTTGTACACAGATGCAAATAAAGTCTTCCAGGATGTGACTTATCTATCACTGATACTTATCCAATCTTTCGGACACAGACTGAAGCCCTGAATAATATTTAGATTTATCCTACTCAGGCTTAAACTTTACAAACAGATTAGGTTTTTGTTTTCTATCTTAATTAAATAACAAACAATGAAGTTACTTGGTTTATATAAATCTGTGAGGTGAGAGCCGAAGTTGTAAACCATGTCCAGATGGCGTCTTTCCTGCAGTTTGTTGCCCGTCTCTCTAAAGGCTTCCTGAGCGATCTGAGTGATCTGTTTGCGGGAGAGCAGGAGATTGTAACGGTCATTGGCTCGCTCAACAACCTTTAAGATATCAGTGTAGTCTGGAGGATTGTGAAGAACATCGGCACTGTTAATGTAGCGTGCAATCTAAAGACAAAAGAAAAAAATATATAGTAAAGAAAAGAGAGAAGTCATGTAGCAAACAGATTTGTTTTCTGTTTTATATTTAACTTTTTCCTCAATCCACGACAACACTTCTGGAGAACAAATCTTGAAGAAAGTGACTTCAAGAAGCAAAAGAAATACCTTTTTGTTGATCTCTGGGTAGCGTGTTCCACTGTAGGGAATCCTCTGCTCGATCACTCGACCCGTCAGTGTGTCACAGCCCTTCAGCTCACACAGTTTCTCATAGATCTTCATCATCTGAAAGGCAAAAACATGTTGTCGTAAGTGGTACACATTACAACTTTTCAGACTTGAAATCACAATGTAAGTTATCTGTTTTACGTTTCACACTGCTTATAATTTACCAGGGGTTAAGAGATAACCCTGGGTATTCAAAACCTGATGTATCAAACTGTACATCACTAAACCCTGGGTTAACATTCTTATTTACATTTTCACGGTGTTATGTTCGGATAAATGCAGCGTCAAATAAAAAAGACTGAATAAAAAAAGTGTGTGGTCCCTTTAAATAACCAAATACCTCGTTCCGCATCCGGGGGAAAATTACGCCTCTCAAATCCTTTTTGGCTGTTTTAAGCGTCCTAAGACGTTACTTTCTCAAATAAATAAAAATACTCAAAGGATTGTTTACACAGCGCACAGAGTTTCTATGACTGTACACAGCTTGTGAAATGAGGTAATCCCTGTTCAGTTCTAAGCGTCTGGTTCTATAATTCTACCCCTGCTGATGGTACACTAAAGCAAATCAGTGAGGTCTGTATGCTTAGGGTCTTTTCAAATGTTTTAATATTTAAGTAAAATTCTTTTAAAAACTGCATGTAATCTCCAGTGTTTAATTTCGATGGATGTAAAGGAAAACAGGGACAGAAGAAGCAGGAATGTATAAGTCTCACCTTGCGTTTGAGCTTGTGCTCTTGAATATAACTGGAATCCTCCTTCTCCAGATCCTCCACGCTCAATTCTCTCTCCTGAAGTCGTCTGATCTCCTCATTATAAACCTTCAGGAGGTTCTCCAGGTATGCTAACTGAAAGAGCGTGAGAAATACACGTCTCTGGATATCCATTTGTATTAAATACTTAAACAAAATTTTTATTTGTTAAATAAATGCTCACTCGGTACGATTATGTTAATATGTTCATTACCAATACAGTAAAAATAAATATAAAGAACCTTTAGATAATGCAGGAGATCAAAACACACTAATGCTTTGAGATCATACATGTGGCGAGCCATGAGTAAGTAAGTTCTGATGAAATGTGTTTAGTACCTGTCTCCTTGAAGCCCTTTTCGTTTTCTTCTCTTCCTCCTGATTTGCCTCTTCTTCTTTACCCTGTTCCTCCTGTTTTACATTCCCACCATTGATGGTGTCCTCTGTTCTCACCTCAGAAGCAAGAGGCTGTATGGAGGTCCGTTTCTTAACTGTGTGCTGCTTAAGAACGGTGCAGAGTTCATTAATGTAGACGAAGGTTTTGCCTGCGTTTGCCTGTGCACGTGTGAGGCAGCGGCCGAGAGTGTTACGAAACTCCACCGACGTCAGGAATGTCGGAAGCGCCTTGGAGTATCTGGACTGCAGGTAGGTCATGACCTCCGGGTGATCCACCGCATGTTTGGTGCAATGTTCCACAAACTGGATGAAGTAGTGTTTAGCAAGGAGCAATCGACAAAGGGTTGAATTGGTTGGGTTTGAAGTGGAACAATGAAGAGTCACCCAAAAAGAAAAGAACGTTAATAATATGACAAAATACGTCTACTTGAGGCAATTTTTATAAAATGTAAAACAACACAGACACACCTCTGCAAACAGTTTTTCATTCTCTATTTTTAGAACATGAGGGTCTTTCTTTGCAGAGGCAAACGGAGACTGCGTGATATGTGTTGGCTGTGGCTGCTGTTTATTTTGAGGTGTTCTTGGCTGGCAGTTCAGAGCTTTAGAACAGGAGGCAGATGTGGAAGCTTCTTCATCGTCATCATCCAGGATCACAATGCTGTCCATCACTGCTCCGGCCATCCGGAAGGGAGCTGGATGGATTTGCTGGGGAGTAATGAAGGAGGATGGGTCAGACCAGCATTTCAACTACAGGTATACCTGTGAACACAACATTATCCTTGTGCCAACTGTTCAATGAAGGTTATAAACTACCAGATACTTTTACAGCAGCTTTAAGACAACTGGTAAAGCTGTCTATGACATTACACATCAATATATATATATATATATATATATATAGGCCTGGTTTTTACTTTGGTATAAGAAACATTAACATATTAACAACATATTATGTATGTATATAAAAACAAATGTGATATGTACTTTAAAACTACTATTCGTGTTCAAAGAAAAACATGATTTATGTCAGATGAGAATAAAACACTTTTCGTGTTCCACTTTTTCAACTTACATTTAACATGGATTGGTCCAAGACCGTCAACACTCAAATGGAGAACTCTTGTGTTTGTGTACCTAAAAAATAATATTCATTAATATCTCTTTATGGATTAGAACTTGGCATAACTCAAGCAAGCAAGTTTTATAAACCATCAATACATAGTACACACATTTACTTTAAGAAAGGTGAATTGTATACATTGAAGACAAAAACTATAAGGGATGAATGACAAATAAAAGATAAAAAATCCTGAGATGGATTAATTATATATTATTCACATAAAGCAGTTACACTTTGATGATAATGTAGAAACTTGATATAGTAGCATTTGCTAACAATGCCAACAAAAATAAAGAAACTAAAATGGTATACACCTTGTTGGTGTTAAAAGAAGACAACATATCAATGTATTAAGATATAATAATAAGAAACATTTACTATGTTACAATGGCATTTAGGCGGTAACGATGTTGATCACTGTACACGTTTGTAAGGGACCCGAGTGATTTAAATTCCCTAGCAACGAGAATTACAAGACAAATGACGCAATGTGACACTACAATAATCTTCCAACTTTATAATAATATACATATAATAAGAGTGACGAGACATCCTGATGATCTGGAAACAGTGGCTTAATAAATTTGGTCATGCATATCTGGTCTTCCGATTTTCTTTCAAATGCCACAAAAAATACAATCACTATATGATAACATGTCAAATGTCTCGGGATCTGCGTACACACTTGATAATTAAACTGATCATAAAAGCACGTTAATCAATGTATATTCAGACAAAAAGAAAACAACTTACGATCCTTAGCTCGGCGCTGGATATGCGTACAGTCCAGCATGAGGCGCGCTGATTCGCTGGCGGGTAGTAATCTCATCACTCATTGGCCGAACTCGTCAGATTTCTTCTGCAGTTTGTGTTCCACGCAGTTTATTTGGAAGCTTAACAGCGCCGCGCAGTGATCAGGAGACTAACTGCTTATCAACATTTATATTTCTTTAAGTGTTGTCATTGATAACTGGTAGCGTGGCAGATGTGACGTTTGTGTTTGGTTTCTTTGAAAACAAAACTAAAAAAAAGCATTGAAGTTATTTTGAGAAGTCGGGGCGTCTGTAACATTACTTGCCTGCATAAAGACTTCAAGAAAGTATGAATGTTATATTGTTCCTTGTATTATATATTTAATTATACACACTATATGGGTTTATATTACAAAGTTATGATTTTTCCTAAATATAACACAAATACGGCACCTTGCTCTCTTTTAGGATCTCCATAAAGTGGAAAAAGCTTGATATCTGTGACAGTGTCTTTTAACTCTCTACTCAACTTTTCATCGTATTTACATCAGCTATAATGTCCTTTGTTTATCAACAAAAGACAAACAATAGCTTAGACATGAGACTCAAAATAAAATATTGAAAACAACACCTGCAGGGATTTAAAAACCCTTTGAGACACGAAATAACTGTTTTAATTGTTTTTATTTCCAGCATTTATGACAATATTTTGAATGTAAAATGCATCCCAAACATAAAGAAACATTCACTACTTTTGTTTTATATAGCTAATTATAAAGTAGTTTAACTACACCTAACAAAAAGGTTTACATTTTTAGAATTTAGATAAGCAACTTTACTTCAAATATAGCATTTTTACCAATTATTATCCATAGCTGCATTAAAAATGTTGAGCCAAGATGGAAATACAATACATACAACTATTCAAGGAATTATATACAGAACCAGTTTCTTTTCAGTTTTAAAGCAGACTATTTAGCTTTTAGGAAGAATTTTGAAAAACAGGATCTCCGCAGTGACAGAACAGAAAATATCACTTCCACGTCCAGGTTTATTTCGCCTTCTAGGAAACACAAAACATAGAATAAAGACTGATTCAATTTTTACATTCATTACATTTCATTAAATATATTTGAAACATTTGACAGTAGTGTTTATAACATTCAAAAATGTGTTATGTACCTTATCCTTTAAATCAGTGTCACTGGAGTCTACATAAAAACAGAAATAAAATAGTTAAACAGTAAAACAGTTTACATTCCTGTGTACACATATCGTAATGAACACATTTTATGGAATTACACAGTTCTACTTTTAACATGTTCTGCATGTGGAAAATGTTTATATTCTAGTTGGAGGGGAGACATTAAAAACAAGTTATATATAATTTTGTTAATAAATGTATTATGATTTACTTTGTGACACAAAATATTTGAGCACTGTAAAGATCACACTGAACAAACTCACCAGCAGAACTAAATGTCCAGTAAAGAACCTTTATGACTCCATAAAGCACAAGAGCAACAGCGACCATCGCCATAGAGTCTTCAATAGAGGGAGCACTAACACCTGTTGTCAACACGAATTGTAACAAATATATAGTTATCAATATAGCAGTAATAACAGATATACATATGTGTGTGTATTACACATGCACTACCTGTCAAAAGTTTAGGATCACTTGACCGAAATGTTTCTTATAATCTTAAAATAGTTTCATCACAATGGAAATGCTTAAATCTTTCATCAGAAAAATATTTTATTTTATTTAAAAAGGGAAATTGATTCTGAATAATAATGACAGTAACATTTGTGTTATTCCATTGTTTTACTTAATTTACTCTAATTCTAAAATGTGGAAAGAAATATTAATAAGGAATGTGTTTTGACCAGTAGTGTATGTGCATATCTATATATCTATACACATATATTTAAAATGTTTATTCTTTCTAAGAAAAAGCATGAATAATTTTCTTGTAATATTACAATATGTCTTACCAATCACATTAAGTGTTGCATTAGCTCTCCTCGTTTCTCCCTCATGTTTGGCTACACAGGTGACCTCACCACCACGACCGAGCTTCAGCTTCCCAGAGTCCAGCTCCAGACGGGTGCTCTGACTGAATGTGCCATCAGATGCCTGTCTGTGACCCGTCACACTCCCCTGACCCAGAGACCGTGACTTCCCATCAGCCCCTGTGAACTCCCAGCCCAACTCCAGAGTGTGAGGAGCAAAACCAGACGCCTCACACTGAGCCACCATCACCTGACCAGGTACAAGCAGAGGAAGAGGAGAAGGGTAGATGGAGAGAGATGGAGGCTCTAGAAAGACAAAGAAACAGAAACACACAGTAGTTACAGTTTAATGCCTTTATATGCAGATTGTAGTCTGTAGTGTAAATAACAACTTACCAACAATCTCCAAGTCCACAGCTACCTGTACCAGCAGGTGTGGAAGATAAACTGTACAGATGTAAGTACCAGAGTGTCTCACTTGAGCCTCCTCTATAATCAGAGATGCATTTCCAGACGTATAGAGAGCTGTGACGTCAATATCAGCTCCTGTCTCTGATGTCTCAGCAAACCGATCGTTCTTCCCATCATAGGCTATGACCAAACGTCCTTCACCTCTGAACTGATAACGCCACTCGATAGAGAAACCAGAGCCATGAAATGGAGATGATGGGTCAACCCAGAACCCACAGTCCAGAAGAACCTGCTCCCCCAGTCTAGAGCGGACCACTGGAGTTTTACTGGACACACTGAGAATCACTTTTAGAAACAGACAGAAAAACAGGAAACACAAGTGAGGGAAGAATGAAAAGAGATGAATGTGGCAAAACCATGAGTCAACTTAAATTCTGTCTCCCCATTTTATGCAACTCATGACCTAGATACATTTTTCTTCAAACAATCGTCAAGTGTCAGTCAAGTGTCTACTAATACAAACCCCACGAATCAACTTTACAATTATGTGATATAAACCGAAAACATGCATTTTTCTGCAAATATTCGAGAAGCTAGGCTCTTTACCTTTTGGTTCTTTTGAAGCTGAGGGCGCTCGCATAATATTGGACAAAGTCAGCTGTTCCTCAAGTCCTTGTGCTGCCACTGAGAACCAATCAGCTTGCAGGTATATGGGACTCTGGGCGGAGTCAGTCAAAGCAGCTGCCCATCTGACCATAGCAGCGTGAGGCATGAAGGGGTTTATCTCACATTTGGGTTTATTCACAGAACCTTTGGGTGGGTTCAGGGCTGAACTACAAAATGTGCCGGCTGGATCTAAAGAATGACAATTCATGCATTAAATTAAAAGGTTGGGACAAAATGTTGACAAATGTTAAATGCTTTCTCATTTGTAAGTCACTTATTAAAGATGAATAAACGTAATATATAAATGTACTAAGACCACTCTGAACATCTTCTTTGATTTGAGAGCTGAATTCATAAAATACTGTTACAACACCTATAGTCCACAAATCAATGCAAATGCAAAAGCTTCATTGACACTGACCAGTGACATAGTAGATTCTGGATGGGTTGATATCTGCTGGAGGATGAAGCTCAGATGTTTTTTCATTGTAAGGTTCAGTTGTGATGAACATTAGAGATTTCTCTTGATCCATTGGTGCAGTGAAACCCCCTCTTTGACCCGGCTTCTCCTGTACAAACCAACACTCCAGAACCGGACATCCAGAACCAGAAACTGCAGAGGTAGATTATAAAAGTTGTTTTAAATAAATCAACATTTCTGTATTCGTTTCTGGACTATTTATTTAATGCATGTTTGACGGCAACCTCGTAAAAGCATTTGAGGGAGATGCGACACAGTCAAACTATTCAAAGTTGCTGCTACTTGAAACGCTTAATGTAAATGTATTGCGTTTCGTATTTTATTGAAAATAATTCAACAAATCTTACCACCAAAAAACAAAGTAAACGCGACGATAGACAACTTATAGATGGTCGACAACTCCGACATTTTTCCTCTGTTGGTTGAAATAATGCTTCTTTTTATGTTACCGCGTTGTTTGGTGCATGAAACACCAGACGGATTTCCCCCAAAACATCCAAATACCTGCTGCGTGCGTTTCTCTTTCTGTTTCAGTGTTTGTGACGCATGCGCACATGATGGTAGTTCGGTTCTTCCACAAGCTGGCGCTCCGAGTCAACCTTGTGTTTCAATCTGCTCTGTTTTTGACATGATGTCACGTGGTTTCTCAGAATACAGTTCAATTGGGGACACAGTGAAATAGTCGCTCATATCATTTAGTATATAGAATATAGAATATAGAAAAGTATCTCATATCTCCTGCATTGTAATGGATACACACACTTTGTTTAATCGTAAAATGATCAATTATCCTGTATTACTAAAGTGAAATCCTTAGCATAAATACATATTTAACAATTCATATTTACAATAAGTTCATATCTTGTTTTTCATGCCCAAAGAGCACTTACTAAAAAATCATATTTGAGGCTTTCATAATTCATCAATGAAAGGGTTCATGTTAAATTAGATATTTAAACAAATGTAAGTTACATACTTTATAACTCGTGTGTCCAGATCATTAGATCATTGCAGGTTGTCATGTTTTCACCTGAATTTTTTTGATAAAACATATTGTTACTGAAAATTAGAATCTTGAATGTCTTTTCCAGATATTTTGCTAGCTTCTAATCATGAAAATACTCTTGGGTGGAGCAACAGTCTGATCTGCAGTCTGCAGACTTGTTGTATTTTCCCATAAATACAAGACGAACCCCAACACCCCAACCCCTCTTAGAAATTTCGGACGGGTAACATTTCCGGAACACCTATTGGCTGGAATGATCCATTATAAACGATCGCGCAGAGGGACTATTACATTTTACAAACCGTTTCTGAAGGAGAAGTATTTCTGTAAATATCTGTTTTTCAGCAGAAGAGGCGAGCATGCTGTCTGTGTTGCTGTTGTTGGGCATTGGTGTTGTTCTAGCCAATTGTGGTGAGTAGATAATTTCAGTTGGATTTCGATTAATAATGTTATTTTATGATATGTTATTTCATTATTTTATTTTCGTTTTGTACTGCAGCATATTGAACAATAAACAGAACATACAAATAAATGCAGTTATAATTAGGGCACATCAAACCCTAAACTTCACAAAAGAAAAAAAAAGAAAGAAAGTGTCATGAAATACAGGGGGGAGAACCCAAATGCAGGCTATGGAATGATATTGCGGACATTATTCAAATGGAATTGCAAATTGTATTTGCAATTGCGTTTTCAATTTGTGGACGCATAAAATGAGTGAGTTTTGACCCTGTCATATTTAAAGGGTAATTTCAATTACCACGTCTGTTTTTTCACTTTCTCAGCGTCGCGTGTGTAGCCAGCCAATCTCAATTCATTTAGTATTTCCGTTTCCGATGCCTTACACGGACACCTGTCAATCAGTGTCAAGAGTGGGATTGTGCTATGGGGCGTGTTTGTGTTGGGAAGTGACGTCACCTCACAGTCGACGGTCGAGAGGCGATGCCCTGAAAATCCGTGTATCATTCGTTCCTTTCATATTCAATTGAGATTTCAAAATCGGAAAATTAAAAAACGGTTTCGTTATTCGTTTATAAATGTACTACCAAAAACAAATAACGGGTCATTTTTCGTACTTTTGATTTAATGCTCAGATAAGTCTTTATATGTTTCAAATAAGTATTTAATTAAATCAGCATATGATTCCAGTGCGGCTATGGTGTCGATACGAAGTTACAAAAAAAATACTGAGTCAATCACTTCTTTTAACTTTTTGCAGTTGCGGCAATAAGAAAAGAACGAATGATACACGGATTTTCAGGGCATCGCCTCTTGACCGTCGACTGTGAGTGACGTCACTTCCCAACACAAACACGCCCCATAGCATTATCCCACCCTTGACACTGATTGACAGGTGTCCGTGTAAGGCATCGGAAACGGAAATACTAAATGAATTGCGATTCCGTTTGAGTTTTGGCTGGCTACACACGCGACGCTGAGAAAGTGAAAAAACAGACGTGGTAATTGAAATTACCATTTAAATATGACAGGGTCAAAACTCGTAAGATATGGGAAAAACAGTTGCAAACGGACTTTGCTTTTACATTTGTAATTTGGCAGTCAGTGTGCGTTTGCTTAAACGAAAATGCAAACGGTAATGCGCGATTCTCAATTACATTTGAATAGTGTCCGGAATATCATTCCATAGCAGGCAGGCACGGTGGTGCAGGGGTTAAACAGATATTTATTTTACAAAAGACAAAACATAACCCATGATGGTGAAAACAAGACTGGATAAACTATAAACAAGAACACAGACTAACTAAACTAGAAAATAAACACTGGTACAAACACAAAACTAGACTTACTAAAACTTGAGGAAACAGGAACTTTGCAGACAAGGTAACATTTACAGGGAACAGCATACATGTACAGACACAACATAGCATACATGTACAGACACAACATAGCATACATGTACAGACACAACATAGTATACATCTACATAATCAACATAGCATACATGTACAGACACAACATAGTATACATCTACATAATCAACATAGCATACATGTACAGACACAACATAGTATACATGTGCAGACTCAACATAGCATACATGTACAGACACAACATAGTTTACATGTACAGACACAACATAGCATACATGTACAGACACAACATAGTATACATCTACATAATCAACATAGCATACATGTACAGACACAACATAGTATACATCTACATAATCAACATAGCATACATGTACAGACACAACATAGTATACATGTGCAGACTCAACATAGCATACATGTACAGACACAACATAGTTTACATGTACAGACACAACATAGCATACATGTACAGACACAACATAGTATACTTGTACAGACACCAACATAGTATACATGTACAGACACAACATAGCATACATGTACAGACACAACATAGCATACATGTACAGACACCAACATAGCATACATGTACAGACACAACATAGCATACATGTACAGACACAACATAGTATACTTGTACAGACACCAACATAGCATACATGTACAGACACAACATAGTATACTTGTACAGACACCAACATAGTATACATGTACAGACACAACATAGCATACATGTACAGACACAACATAGCATGCACGTACAGACACAACATAGCATACGCGTACAGACACAACATAGCATGCACGTACAGACACAACATAGCATACACGTACAGACACAACATAGCATACGCTATTTATGAAGGCTATATCCTTAACACCAAGCATATCTGCAGACTCTGTTGATTTTCTCCTTGATTCCTTTAACTCAAAAGTTAAAACTGTAATTGATGATATTGCTCCTGTGAAAGTCAGGAAGAAGAGTGGCAGACAAAAAGCATCTTGGAGAAACTCAACAGCAGTGCAAAATATGAAAAGACAATGCAGAAAAGCAGAACGCATATGGCTGAAGACAAAACTTGTAGTCCATTATAACATCTACAAAGACAGCCTACATGCTTTTAATATGGAACTAGGCAAAGCTAGACAGACTTTCTTCTCAAATATTATAAACAGTAATTTAAACAACACACGCACTCTTTTTGCTACTGTAGAGAGACTGACAAACCCGCCAAACCAGATTCCCAGTGAAATGCTCTCAGACAACAAGTGCAGTGAGTTTGCTTCTTTCTTCTGTGAGAAAATCAATAATATCAGAAAGGTGATCAGCACATCCTTGAGTTGCCCTGGTGTTAGACAGATAATCAAACCACCTGAGAAAGTTGTTACTATTATCTGACTTCAAAGAAATTGATGGCACAATTTTGGAAGAAACCGTACAACACCTTAAAACATCAACCTGCTCTCTTGACACACTTCCCACATCATTTTTAGAAGCAGATCTTCTAGAAGTGGTAAATGCCTCACTTCTCTCTGGGAGTTTTCCAAACTCCCTGAAAACTGCAGTTGTAAAGCCCCTCCTGAAAAAGAACAATCTGGACAAGAACATATTAAGCAGCTATAGACCGATCTCAAATCTTCCTTTCATAGGCAAGATCATTGAAAAAGTTGTCTTCAATCAGCTGAATAAATTCTTATGCGCGAATGGATACTTTGACAATTTTCAATCTGGTTTCCGACCACATCACAGCACAGAGACAGCGCTCATAAAGATAATAAACGATATTCGCTTAAATACTGATTCAGGCAAATTATCAGTGCTGATACTACTCGACCTCAGTGCTGCATTTGACACTGTCGATCATAACATACTTCTTGACAGGCTGGAAAACTGGGTGGGGCTTTCTGGGATAGTCCTAAAATGGTTCAGGTCATACTTAGATGGGAGAGGTTATTATGTGAGTATAGGAAATCATAAGTCTGAGTGGACATCCATGACATGCGGAGTCCCTCAAGGCTCAAGTCTTGCGCCAATCCTGTTCAACCTGTATATGCTCCCAATGAGCCAAATAATGAGAAAGAACAAAATTGCTTACCACAGCTATGCAGACGACACACAGATCTACTTAGCTCTAACGATTACAGCCCCATTGACTCCCTGTGCCAATGCATCGATGAAGTCAACAATTGGATGTGTCAAAACTTTCTTCAATTAAACAAAGACAAAACTGAAGCAATTACATTTGGAAACAAAGATGAAGTTCTCAAGGTGAACGCATACCTTCACTCTAGGGGTCAAACAATTAAAAATCAAGTCAGGAATCTTGGTGTGACACTAGAGTCAGACCTTAGTTTCAGTAGTCATGTCAAAGCAATAACCAAATCAGCATACTACCATCTGAAAAATATTGCAAGAATTAGATGCTTTGTTTCCAGACAAGACTTAGAGAAACTTGTTCATGCGTTCATCACCAGCAGGGTGGATTAATGTAACGGACTCCTCACTGGCCTTCCCAAAAAGACCATTAGACAGTTGCAGCTCATACAGAACGCTGCCGCCAGGATTCTGAGCAGAACTAGAAAATATGAACATATCACACCAGTCCTCAGGTCTTTACACTGGCTCCCAGTTAAATTTAGGATTGATTTTAAAGTATTATTACTGGTATATAAATCATTCAATGGCCTAGGACCTCAATACATTGCAGATATGCTCAATGAATATAAACCCAACAGATCACTCAGATCACTAGGATCATATCAGCTAGAAATACCAAGGGTTCACTCAAAGCATGGCGAATCTGCTTTTAGCTATTATGCCAGCCGCAGCTGGAACCAGCTTCCAGAGGAGATCAGATGTGCTCCTACAATAGTCACTTTCAAATCCAGACTCAAAACGCATCTGTTTAGCTATGCATTTAATGAATGAGCACTGTGCCAATGTTCGTCCGACTGTCTGTACTGTACTGTATTTTACTTTTATAAACTGTTTTAATTACTCTTATTTCTTTTTATTATTTTCATTTCTTCTATGTAAAGCACTTTGAATTGCCACTGTGTATGAAATGTGGTATATAAATAAAATTGCCTTGCCTTGCCTACGCGTACAGACACAACATAGCATACATGTGCAGACACAACATAGCATGCACGTACAGACAGTTTACAGGTACAACGTACAATGAATGAACACAGGACAATGAACATGAGGGTGTTTTAAAGGGAACAAACAATGGATAATTAATAGGGACCAGGTAACAAAGATCAAACACTAAGGGAAAGCTAACAAGACCAAAAGGGCGGTAAACACAGACGAGACACGAGAAAGCGCATGACAAGCCGATATAAGGAAAGCCATGTCTTTCTCTCACAAAACCCAAAGGCTATGCCATGACTCCACTGAAAGAACAAGAATAAACCTGACATGATAGCAGAATCATGACAGAAAGAAAGAAAGTAGAGAGAGATAAAAGCCTTTTTTATTAAAGGATAATAAATCCATAAAATTCTGCTATCAGCAGTTATAACACATCACATCCAGTAATATTCATAATTGTTATGTTTTCTTTGCATAAAGTGAAAGGCCTACACACAATGTCTTTCTCAAGAGATTACTGAATTTGTGAAGTGCTAATTATTTGTTTCATATATTTTGTGTATAAGGAAAAGCTTTCTATCAGATCTTGTTTTTACCTGCTTTGCTGTAATGTGCCTAATGTAGGCTAATTTATTATGCCAGATTAACTAAATTTACTTTAGCTAATTTGACAAAATGAGAGTGGAACTTTCCGCAGGTGATTTACTGACTTGCAATAAGGTCAACTGTCCACTTCTTTTCAGCACTAAATGTTCACTGTATCTTCAGTAGTTTTTTAATGGTTTTGTTTTTTAATGAATAATGCCATTAGTCTTCATGTAATGATGTTTACTTTACATTTCCTTCCCTGAGTTCACAGAGGTCGGAATGGTTGATGATCAGCAGTTCAACTCTATGAAAACTGTACCAATGGCAGAGTGGATGAGACAGAATGAAGAAGTATATCATTTGGACAGACATGTGATCTTCAAGAGTAACATCCAGGTTGCAAAAGAACGATTTAACCAGTCAACAGGTAAATTGGTATCAAATGCACACACACATATTACAGTAGGGCTGGGAAAAAAGATTTTTTCATATTTATTTCCGAAGGAATTGAATGTAAGATCTGATGAACGTGGATCCTATTATTATTAGTCTTCTCTGCTAGATGTCACTTGCCCTTTATGCCGAGTTCACATTGCCCGACTTTCAAAGTCGTTGCATCACTGTTCTTTCCACACTGCATGGCTATCATGACTATCACATTGAACGCTGGATCGGCGACATGAGATTACACACTCCATAACTTTACAATAGGTCAGCATCTTAAGGCGCATAGTGCAGTTCCCTTTCTGTCGGTCTCTCGACGTTGTGTCGAGAACAACAGATGGGGTTCGTACTTGAGAACCAATCAACTCTGACTACTATAGAAAAGGCCAATGAAATTTGGCGAATGAAATTTGCATGCCGGGCTCCGCCCCCGGATATCCGGTATAAAACGAAGCCGGCGTGCAGCATTCATGTACCTTTTGTTCTTCAGAGCCATCGCTCATTATTACAAACTCGAATTCTACAAATTCTACTACTATCCTGCCAGATCTACGACATGTTGCAGCGGATCGTCCCTACCTGCAGCGACCTTCCCTTTAATGCTGCTGTACTGTTTCCCTTGTAGATGATGTCCTGAGTGATGTGCTTTCCCTGAAACTCGAAAGACATGACTCTCTTCGCATTGATGGTAAAGAGGATGTATACTTGTTTTGCTTTCTGAAGTCCTCTATCACATCATATCACATACAATCAGAAAAATATAGTGCAAATCTCAAACACACATTGAAACAGATAAGAACACAGACCCAAGGGTCTAGATTTGTTTCAAACATTCGGGGGTTCAAGTGTCAAGCACATGTTTTTATTAATCTTTGTATTAACATTGGGGGATCTAATGTCATTTTAACTGCAATGTTATATATTTTTTATCAATGCAAAGACATTTGTGTTGCTGAGTGTTTCTTTGATGAAACTTAGACTATGCCATGGTGGCCGTAACTAGGTTGCATTGAACTTCCGGACTAAAACGTTTGGTTTAACAGTATATTCATTTGATGCATTTGAACAAATTGTGATGAAATAGTTAAACTATACAATGAAATTTCTGTGGAATACAGTAAATCACATAAAATGACTTAAGCTGGGTTTTCACAAGCCATGGGGCAAAAGAACTGAGCCTGCTTCTCCATACTTTAATGCTGTTGTACTGTTTCCCTCATAGATGATGTTCTCAGTGATGCGCCTGCCGACAAACCTGACTCTCTTCACATTGATGGTAATGAGGATGTATACTGGTTTTGCTTTCTGAAGTATATATCATATCAAAAAAGAGACAAAGGAGCAAGAAATGAATAAAAAAACACAACAATCAAGACCATAAATTAAAATAGAAATTTACAAAGTCACAGAGATTGAAACTTTTTATGTTTTCTTATTTATTTCAAGCTCTCAAATAAGTTTATGAACTCACTTAAAAAAAAATTGGAAGAGGGCTTACACTTTTCCATTTACATGTGTGAATATGATATTTACCCAACAATAAAACCCAAGTTTACTTTCTGCCATCCTTCATAGAGAATTATTTTACATGGAAAACAGTGAATAAAAAAAACTGAGCTTGCTTGTCCATGCTTTAATTCTGCTGTACTGTTTCCCTTATAGATGATGTCCTCAGTGATGTGCTTTCCCAGAAACTTGAACGACATGACTCTCTTCGCATTGATGGTAAAGAGGATGTATACTTGTTTTGCTTTCTGAAGTCCTCTATCACATCATATCACATACAATCAGAAAAATATAGTGCAAATCTCAAACACACACTGAAACAGATAAGAACACACACCCAAGGGTCTAGATTTGTTTCAAACATTCGGGGGTTCAAGGTTCAAGCACATGTTTTTATTAATCTTTGTATTAACATTGGGGGATCTAATGTCATTTTAACTGCAATGTTATATTTTTTATGTCAATGCAAAGACATTTGTGTTGCTGAGTGTTTCTTTGATGAAACTTTTACTATGCCATGGTGGCCGTAACTAGGTTGCATTGAACTTCCGGACTAAAACTGCTTTAAAGCTTTATTTTTCGTTTTGGTTATATTGTATATTTATTTGATGCATTTGAACAAATTGTGATGAAATAGTTAAACTATACAATGAAATTTCTGTGGAATACAGTAAATCACATAAAATGACTTAAGCTGGGTTTTCACAAGCCATGGGGCAAAAGAACTGAGCCTGCTTCTCCATACTTTAATACTGTTGTACTGTTTCCCTGATAGATGATGTCCTCAGTGATGCGCCTGCCGACAAACCTGACTCTCTTCACATTGATGGTAATGAGGATGTATACTGGTTTTGCTTTCTGAAGTCCTCTATCACATCATATCACATAGAATCAGAAAAATATAGTGCAAATCTCTCTCACACACACTAGGTACACAGTACATCATCACTGAAACAGATAAGATAACACACCCAAGGGTCTAGATTTGTTTCAAACATTCGGGGGTTCAAGTGTCAAGCACATGTTTTTATTTATCTTTGTATTAAAATTGGGGGGTTTAATTGCTATTTTTATTGGGTGTTATATTTCACACACTCCTGCAAATTACACCCCTCCACACATCTTATGTAATTTTAAGTGCAAAATAATATTTTGTAATGTCAATGCAAAGACATTTATCTTGCTAAATGTGTTTCTTTGATGAAACTGTAAGGCTGCTGCCAAGGTATCCACACCAAGAGGGCACCCCTGCCTGACATTGAAATCCCCACAGGGTTTGCATCTCCATCTCAGACAGCATAAAACAATGAATGATGATTGCAAACGCACACCTTTACATCTGTTCCCTTTTCCCTCTCTCCTCTTTCTCTCCATCTCAACTCACTTCAAAGCTCACTCATGAACTGGATTTGAAATATACCATGTCTTATACGAACAAAGAATATTCATATGCATGTTTGGTATAATTTGAAATGTCTTAGTGCGATTGGTGCAATGGTCTCTTTCCACAGCAGTAGAGCGGATCATCACATAGGTTTGAGGGTTTAAAGATATTCTGCTAACTGTTGAGGGTGTGTCTTCATGCAAATCCCCGCTTGCGGCCTGATCAGATCCAGGACAGAATCCTGTTTCAATGTAAATTGTTGTCGTGTGGAGGAAGGGTAGTTTGGTCTGGGTATTTAAGGAAAGCTTGCAAAAATGATCAGAGGGATTCTTACCAAAGATTAACCCCATGATGCTGTGTGTTCCTTGGGACACAAAGCTCCATGTTTTTACCCGCAATGACTTTTTCTACTGTCAGGTATGCATTTTAGACTCGTGGACTAATCTTTGAGGATTTTATGTTTTGTTTCATATTCTCTGAATTTATTTAGCATTGGCAAGAAACATAATAAATTGTCATGTTTGAATTTGTTCTGCAGTATTCTGAGTTTCTCATATAATCCTGTTATATCCTTGTTACCGCAAATCACTGTTTAGGTTAATGACGGAGAATCCTGTCTAGCTGGAGAAGAAACACACTAGAGAATTTTTGAGATCCAGCTAAGCACTTGCCATTAGTTTAAGTGTACTAAGACCATGGAGGCTGATAACATGAATTTCCGTTTAAAACAGCACAAATGTTGTCGGAACAATCTAAATAGGGTAAGCCTCAACTGCTGATTAGTGTAATATTATTCTATCTAACTGTACGTCCACACTGCCGCCGTTCCGAGCATAAAAAATCACTCTGGCCGGCCTGTCAACAACGCTGTAGAAAGAATTGTGGAAGCTCTGGCGATCTGACGTATAGCAAAGTTTACATAGCTGTGATCTCTGGAATACTCTCAAGCGATGGACTTTTAAATTCTGATTGGTTGTCGTCAAACTTCGCTCATTGCCATAAAGTTGAGCTGATTTTTAACTCTCCTCAACGGCAAAGACGCACCGCTGCTCGCTGATGGCTTACATTGAAAATGAATGACTTCCGGCCACTTTGAGGCTCTCGACAGCGGCGTTGTGAACGCAGTGTACATAGGAAACTATGGCATGATTATATATAGCTGCCATTAGAGAAAGTAAGGTTGTTCTATTTATCTCTGTGGAGTGGTCATGACCTGTGGTTATAATAATTATTACTCTTATTAAGTGCTCATGGTCTAGGCTGACTAAAAAAGGTTATGTTTAGCAGTGAGTTACAGAGGGGAGCATATAACTGGTCTCTTACCTCTGGCAATGACCAAGACTGACGAGTTTGTGATCGTGAGATCCGCATATACGGCCGGAGTGAGACTCTAAGTGAAGTGAGAATCGGTTGAATGAATAGAGTTCAGAGTGAAGCAGGATAACAAATAGTTAAACTACGATTTTCATTACTGTCTCTACTTCCTGCCATCCGTTTTTCATTGCTCAAATATACAATACAAGACAGGGAACGGCACAACATTACACTGTAAACTACAGCAATAGACATGAACATAAAAAAGGAAACAAACCATAAAAGGGCACACTTCCTAAGTAAAAAAAGAGACAAAGGAGCGAGAAATGAATAAAAAAACACAACAATCAAGACAATACATTAAAATAATAGAAATTCACAGTCACAGAGATTGAAACTTTTTATGTTTTCTTATTTATTTCAAGCTCTCAAATAAGTTTATGAACTCACTTAAAAATATATTAAAAGAGGGCTTACACTTTCCATTTACATGTGTGAATATGATATTTACCCAACAATAAAACCCAAGTTTACTTTCTGCCATCCTTCATAGAGAATTATTTTACTTGAAAAACAGTAAATCACAAAAACTGATCTTGCTTGTCCATGCTTTAATTCTGCTGTACGGTTTGTACAGCAGAATTAAAGCATGGACAAGCAAGATCAGTTTTTTTCCCTTATAGATTATGTCCTCAGTGATGTGCTTTCCCAGAAACTTGAACGACATGACTCTCTTCGCATTGATGGTAAAGAGGATGTATACTTGTTTTGCTTTCTGAAGTCCACTATCACATCATATCACATACAATCAGAAAAATATAGTGCAAATCTCAAACACACACTGAAACAGATAAGAACACACACCCAAGGGTCTAGATTTGTTTCAAACATTCGGGGGTTCAAGGTTCAAGCACATGTTTTTATTAATCTTTGTATTAACATTGGGGGATCTAATGTCATTTTAACTGCAATGTTATATTTTTTATGTCAATGCAAAGACATTTGTGTTGCTGAGTGTTTCTTTGATGAAACTTTAACTATGCCATGCTGGCCGTAACTAGGTTGCATTGAACTTCCAGAGTAAAAACTGCTTTAAAGCTTTATTTTTCGTTTTGGTTTTATTGTATATTCATTTGATGCATTTGAACAAATTGTGTTGAAATAGTTAAACTATACAGTGAAATTTCTGTGGAAAACAGTACATCACATAAAATGACTTAAGCTTGGTTTTCACAAGTCATGGGGCAAAAGAACTGAGCCTGCTTCTCCATACTTTAATACTGTTGTACTGTTTCCCTGATAGATGATGTCCTCAGTCATGCGCCTGCGGACAAACCTGACTCTCTTCACATTGATGGTAATGAGGATGCATCCTGGTTTTGCTTTCTGAAGTCCACTATCACATCATATCACATAGACATAGTGCAAATCTCTCTCACACAGACACAAGGTATTCTGTGAAGTATATCATCACTGAAACAGATAAGAGCACACACCAGGTGTCAAGCACATGTTTTTATTCATTTCTGTATAAATTTTGAGATGTTTATTATATGATTAAGAGGCTCATACAGTGTGATGCATACAAATCCTTGACCATCACTCGTGTAGTTCGAAAAAATGTGTGTTATCATTTGCTTTCCTCACTCAAATTATATCACAGCCATTATTACTCTTGAGTGTTAACACAAAGAAAATTTGCAAATGCACAAAATATGTCTATACTGTATACAAAAATGTACTACTGTTGTCAAAAGTTTTTTTAGGTTTTGTGTAGGGATGCTCCAATCAGGATATTTGTAGTCGATATGAGTACTGATTTCTTGTCATTGTGAATAGCCAATATTGATTCCGATGCTTCAAGCTTTATATAACTGATATTTAAGCATGGCTCTACATTAAGATTTTTCCACATCGCACTGGTGCTACAGAGGTTTAAACTTTTGTAGCACAGGCCAAACAGCTATAGCACAAGTACAAAACATCCATGGTCTGCTTTAAAGAACACAAGCGCATGTCATCACATGAATAGGCATGTAACTGACAAAGGACATTTTATATTACATACATGGATAAATTAAGATCATGTAATTGTTAGTTTGCCTTAATAATAATATTTATTAATATTTTCTCCACAATTTACTACAGTAAGCTGAACATTACTATCAGAGCCGGATCTAAGGGGGGCATACCCCTCCAGATATTCTTGAGCCCCTCAAAATATGTCCTGACGTTTAAAATAAAAGTAATTAAATACTCAAGCCTATTTATAAATAATACATATATATTTGTATATCTTTTAAATAATCATTTATAAATTCAATCACAGAATTTGTTTAAATGATGCATGTATTAATCTATTCCCCATTCGGGACAACTTAGTACTTTTACTAAAATGTTTACTACTGTTTATCAATTTACTATTCTAAATTCTAAACATCACCACAGTATTTTGTCATCTTTAGTCAGGTTAACCAGACGTTTATTTTTGCGGATGGTCAGAAAGACGTTTAAGTACTTTACTCAAACACTGAAATTCTCATAAGATATACTCTCAGATCAACTCTGAAGATGAATTTCAAGAGTTCATGTCCTCATGTGGCTTATAAAGTAAGACGTACAAATTATCCACCATCACACGATAGCAGGACTACAGAATGCAAAACTGTGCAAGTTTGAATAGCGAAATAGACTAAAATGAAATAGACACAGCCGTGTGCAATCAATCAACGTCTCACACAAACAAGCACAACGACAAACTTGCTTCACACAAACAAGCAGCTCTGTCTAATGGACAAGAAAACTATATCACACGTGTGCTACACTAGTAATGTACAGACTGATTTGTTGCAGTGCACATTCAAGCTCTGATCACTGTTAACCTTTTTTTCCAGATAAAGTGAGGAGAAACACTGATGACGTGATTGCAGCGGAAAATCGTTTACGTACCTACGCATTATGTACACCCTCACGCAGGCACGAGCACAGATAGGGCTCCATCTGTACAGAGCATATTCCCTTTTTGCCCTTATACTCTGATGTACCCTTTCATAGTAGTGTTATTTCTTCATTAAATACATGCTACTGGTTACCCTTAATGTGTGTCTGCCTGTTTTACAAAAATGTAGCCAACGAAAGAGCTTGTGACTACATGTTGTTGGATGAGCATAAACCTTGTGGCTTCACCTCCCTTCATCTTGACTGAATGAACTGCAGTTCCTTCCATAGGAGCTGAAGGTCTTGCAAGGGAAAATAAAGATATTGTTGTTTAAAAAAGAACAGGTGTTAATTTTAGCCTGCTAGCACGGAAATTATAATCCCAATCTCTACGCAACTCGCCATCCAAAGACACGCGTCCTCCAAAACATATGAAGGCTCACAGACCAATTCGCTGTTGGATGGCTCTTCGGCGAGAGACGTGGCACATTCACTGCTTTTTCAAAAACAGACTTTCGTTTTGTAGATTTAATTCTTGTTGGTTCGGCAGGAAAGTTTGGTTGTTGCTGCTTGTCTGCCATTTTCCCTATATTGACACAGCGGACATGAGCGCGCTGATGACTTATGATGAACAGCGTCTGCAGTGGTATGCAAATTACGTCAACTGAAAATGTACACATGACCAGTCACAGCATTCGGCCTGCACGTTTTGATTGAGCGAACGTTCTTTTGTCCTACGCCTTTCACAGATGATTTATAATTATAAAAATATTATTGATTGCTATCAGGATATAAATAGAATTCCAACCAGCATGACAAAAAATATTCTGGACTGGATCACCTATTCTGCCTTTAATAGCCTGTGCAGAGCACAAAGTAGCATTTCATATTTTTTAACTTAGATTTTGGCCAAAAGTATTTTACAACAGTGGTGAGAAAAAGAAATACACATAATACACCATAGACAAGACTTGCAACAGGGGAAGTTGATCCAGCTCCGGCAATCCAACGCCTCACACTGAGCCACCACCACCTGACCAGGTACAAGCAGAGAAAGAGGAGAAGGGTAGATGGAGAGAGATGGAGGCTCTAGAGTGTTTAAATTCTATATAATATTTGAACACTGTATTCTGTAGTGTAAATATATTTGTTGACAAACAACTTACCAACAATCTCCAAGTCCACAGCTACCTGTACCAGCAGGTGTGGAAGATAAACTGTGCAGATATAAGTACCAGAGTGTCTCACTTGAGCCTCCTCTATAATCAGAGATGCATTTCCAGACGTATAGAGAGCTGTGACGTCAATATCAGCTCCTGTCTCTGATGTCTCAGCAAACCGATCGTTCTTCCCATCATAGGCAAAGACCAAACGTCCTTCACCTCTGAACTGATAACGCCACTCCATAGAGAAACCAGAGCCATGAAATGGAGATGATGGGTCAACCCAGAACCCACAGTCCAGAAGAACCTGCTCCCCCAGTCTAGAGCGGACCACTGGAGTTTTACTGGACACACTGAGAATCACTTTTAGAAACAGACAGAAAAACAGGAAACACAAGTGAGGGAAGAATGAAAAGAGATAAATGTGGCAAAACCATGAGCCAACATAAATTCTGTCTCCCCCATTTTATGCCACTCATGATCTTGATTCATGTTTTCTGTTGGCCAGGAGATAGCACAGTTTTCTTCTAACACCCGTCAAGTGTCAGTCAAGTGTCTACTAATACAAACCCCACGAATCAACTTTGCAATTATGAAATATAAAACCAAAAAACATATTGTATTTTTATGCAAATATTCGAGAAGCTAGGATCTTTACCTTTTGGTTCTTTTGAAGCTGAGGGCGCTCGCATAATATTGGACAAAGTCAGCTGTTCATCAAGTCCTTGTGCTGCCACTGAGAACCAATCAGCTTGCAGGTAGACAGGACTTTGGGCGGAGTCAGTCAAAGCTGATGCCCATCTGACCAGAGCAGCATGAGGCATGAAGGGGTTTATCTCACATTTGGGTTTATTCACAGAACCTTTGGGTGGGTTCAGGGCTGAACTACAAAATGTGCCGGCTGGATCTAAAGAATGACAATTCATGCATTAAATTAAAAGGTCGGGGACAAAATGTTGACAAATGTTAAATGCTTTCTCATTTGTAAGTCACTTATTAAAGATGGATAATGAATAAATGTAATTTATAAATGTACTAAGACCAATCTGAAGATCTTCTTTGATTTGAGAGATGAATTCATAAAATACTGTTACAACACCTATAGTGCACAAATCAATGCAAATGCAAAAGCTTCATTTACACTGACCGGTGACATAGTAGATTCTGGATGGGTTGATATCTGCTGGAGGATGAAGCTCAGATGTTTTTTCATTGTAAGGTTCAGTTGTGATGAACATTAGAGATTTCTCTTGATCCATCGGTGCACTGAATCCCCCTCTGTGACCCGGCTTCTCCTGTACAAACCAACACTCCAGAACCGGACATCCAGAACCAGAAACTGCTAAAACAAATTTCTAAAGTTGGTTTGAATAAATAACAGTATTCATAAACAATTCTCTATTCGTTCCCGGACAATTTCTTTATCTTAAATGCATGTTTGAAGACAATTGAGCGACACAGTCAAATTGTGCAAAGTTGCTGCTATTTGAAATGCTTAATGTCGCGTTTTGGATTTTATAAAAATATGCAACACAACTTACAACAAAAAAACAATGTAAAGGTGATGATAGACAATTTATACATTTATGCAATTTGAAAAAGCAACAACAGTACACTAGTAACAATCTGTTAACGTTTCATTATAAAAATGCCTTATTGCCTTTAGAACATACACAACCCCCCCCAAAAAAAACATTTTAGTCAAGTATTAGTCTTAACCGTGGTCTCCACTAGGTGGCGTTCCGAGGCAACAATCCTAATCCAGTTTGACCATGCGTGTAAACATGTTCCTGCTGTTTTGCTGATGTCGCGTGGTTTCTCAGAATAGAGTGCAAATATATCAGTTTATTATCTCTTGCATCTACGTGCTATATATTATATAATTTAATAATATATATTATTTAGATACTGTATAGATAAATCAGTTATCAACTTCCAATATTAAAGAGTTATCGA
This sequence comes from Triplophysa dalaica, assembly GCF_015846415.1. Classification (NCBI taxonomy): domain Eukaryota; kingdom Metazoa; phylum Chordata; class Actinopteri; order Cypriniformes; family Nemacheilidae; genus Triplophysa; species Triplophysa dalaica. The sequence goes on along the minus strand of NC_079566.1, from coordinate 12,483,985 downwards.
TTATTGTTATCGGCCCATTTAAATGAAGAAAACGGCTCATCTTACAAACTTGGAATCCTTTTAATTAATTATGGGTTTGTGCAGACAGTTATTGGCTGCTTAGAGCATGACACATAAATAGTTAAGAACATAAATAGTTAATAGAAAAAGCCAATTTATAATGTTAGTGTTTGATTTTAAGATCATTTTGATTACTTTTGTTCAATAAATAAATTTGGTAGTGTCTCCACTTTGTGTCAAATGTAAAATGTTGGTCTTAAATCAATTGAGGACTGCTGGCTTTAATGTGCAACACTTTTAGTCAACTGGGTTTTATTTCATTGATATCCTATTTTGATTGCACTTTCGGTTATTAACCCAGTTTAAGAAATCCCTCATAGTAACTAGTGACGTATAACATCTCCGAAATGTCTATTGGCTGAAATTAAGTCTATTTAGAGGATCCGGCAGAGATTATTTCACCAGAGCACAGAACGACATTAGAGAGGTTCGGTACATATTGCTAATACACAGTAGTAGAACAATATTTTTTATTCTGCTGTTTGACGGGAGAAAAGGTAGTCATGCGGTGCGTAGCCCTTTTGATCCTTGGAGTTCATCTAGCATATGCTGGTAAGAAAATGATTTCAGTTAAGGATTTCTGCTATGATAAATTGTTTTATTTACAGAAACAAACTTTAATGAAGAGCTTGCAGCGTGTCAAGTTTTCGTTATGCAGTATTGAAACGTTATGAAAGGTCAATAATAAGTGATTTATTTTAGAGGCATATATATTTTTTAATGTGACGTTTTAGGGCCTTTTATGTCTTTTTAAAGGGATAAAGCGTTTAATTAAATGGGAAAGCGTTGTGTAGAGATGAGGGAGCGGGATCAGGAAAGGACTTGAATCCAACTTGTACTTCCCTACTGGAGCTATATGTCAAATATGACTACACATAACCTAATGTATTTATTATAGACGTATGATAGGCTATCATTTTATTCTGACATTTTTTATTTTACTCAAAAAAGTAGTTCAGTTGAAGGTTTGGGCCCAAATTAATAAATTAACGTTACACGTATACTTTTTAACAGGATAATCAGCATGTAATAAGTTACATAATTTATTCAGTCAATATATAGTTGTGACTTTGATATTGGTTTGAGTTCTGTAGGCCTATATCTAGTGAATAATTGTGTGCTCTTTCAGATGCAGTTTCATTTCTAAACTGAGTGAGCTTTATCTGCCCAGTTACCGATGAAAGGCTTAAATGCTACATGATGGAGTTGTAGTAGGCCTAATATTACTGTTATTAAATTAATTTAATATAGGCTAAATAATTTTCTGTGTTTTAAAAGTTTAATAAATTTAGAAAAAGACAAAAAAAAGTATTTTGTTTGAAGCTTGGGCTATTTGCTGCAATCTTTATGGCCACAAGATGGCAATACAAGGTAACAAATGTAACCTTGTATTTTCAACTAAAAAACAAACAGTTGTTAATAATATATTGCGAATTTATAATTTACCATTCTACAACCAACATTTGTAACATCAAATATATTTGAAATATACATTATCTTATCTTAATACAGATCTTAAAGTGACATGTATTTCATAAAATATTAGTGAAAAAAGGCTGATTATTTGTTTATAAGTTTTGTATATTAGGTTTAACTTTTTTTATTATCAGACTTTTATCAATCTATCAGGCTTTTCAAGACCTTATTTTATTATGATCTATATTTTTTATTATTGTATTATTTGTAATGCGCTTAATAAATGAATATATTAATATCATATTAGTCTCTGTGTAACACTGTGAAAAGTCTGATTTTAAACTAGTTGAAAGTGATGATGTTTACTTTGAGTTCTATAAAAGTTCAGTTTAAGTTCAAATTCAGTCCCTATTTGTATTCTGTTCGCAGCAAGACACTCCCTGCAATACTTCTACACTGGTGTGTCTGGAGACATTAACTTCCCAGAGTTCACTTCAGTTGGTCTGGTTGACAGTGGGCAGTTTTATTACTTTGATAGCAACCAAATGAAAGCTGTACCAAAAACAGAGTGGATCAGAGAGAATGAAGGAGCAGATTACTGGAACAGAGAGACTGAGAACATGATTAACGCACATCAGGTTTTCAAGAACAACATCCAGGTTGCAAAAGAACGATTCAACCAGTCATCAGGTAAGTTGCTATTAAATGTACCTACACATATATGTGTAACACAGTTATAGATACTGATTACCACATTATCACTGTTTGTAATATAAATAATACGTTTTATTCCAGACCCATAGAGGGTAAATGCAGGTACCTGGCATTATTTTATCTGCCACAATGATTTTCCATTCATCTTCAAAACTAACAACCAACATTTTAATGTACTTAATGCTTAAAAATGCTGAAATATAAGAAAGAGATTTTAAAGAAGACATCTAAAATGAATTTTAGATACAACTAGAGTGTTACTGTTGGAGGATCTGCAGTGTATTTAGTAAACATACTACAGAGATATGAGAGGAAAACACCATGAAGACATTTAAACAAAAGCATCTTGAACTAATAGTGAAGGACACAGGTCACCTGTGAAGAGATGTGAGTACTGCAGTAAATAAAGTCATCTCTTACTTTAGTGTGAATCAGCATTCCTGAAGCTGTATTTTAAACCCCATTTTTAAATAGAGGTCTTTAGAATACTAGTCAAAACACTATTGCAGTAGTCAAGCCTACATATAACAAATGCGTAAATAAATTACACATCTTATTTTTATTGTTATACCGCTTAGATGTTTGTCTATAAGTTGATGTGGTAGAGAGTGAACAGTTATATGCTTGTTAACACGTCATTAAAACTGCGATCAGAATCATATTTATTATTTAAGTAAGTCAGGTTAATTCTCACATAAGAATAATGAAGCAGATGAGGTGCGAGCGGAGTAAAGTTGTGAAGCCCGAGATGCAGCGATTTATGATTGGAATCGTAGAAGAAAAGTGTAGAATACAAATGTTAACAAACAGCATAAACCAAACATAGACTCTTCAAACCCGAGACTGTTTTCAAAGTGTGTGTCCTGCTTTTAAAGATGAAATCCTGTGATCCTCACTGTTATCAGCCCAAAACGCTCAGAATGAAACCGCATTCATCATCCTTCACTCTGTTACACAACACAGAATTAAGAAACACACTAATGAAGTAACACACAGACAGATAGGGACATTTCTAACAGAGCTGTTAAAACACAAATGTACGACTGCAATGGGTTATTTTATTTAACATCATTTCACCAGACAACATGTAACCCAACCCATCTCGAGTGTTTGCTGCTAAACAGGCTCATTTTTATTCATCCTTTGTATAAGGAAAGATTCAGAAAGGTACGCCTCTTAGAAAACGTACAAATAAAGATCATTTCAGATTTATAATTACTATGTGGAGCATTGGGATCACTATACAAGAGCTTAATGGACTTATTTATGTTTAAACCTCCAATTCTATAAAATGGACATTTTCCACTTCTCTTGCCGTAGCTCAAAAATAGACCGTGTGCATTCCGACACTCATTACGCTAGCACGGGTCACATATGATATCGCAGATCCCCTAGCTGTGGATCGCCGATCCTTTTTTGAGAACCTCTGAATTAAAGTATTTACACAAGTATTTTTGAGTCTTCATGAACACAGCAGTGATGTGAACTGTCCACACAGACATGAGAGTAGTAGAGAGAATGAGATGTTTTATGCTCAGAGCAGATGACATTAACCCTGAGGTCATAGAGGATTACACAACAGTTCTCTGAAGCTTCAACTGTGTCCCTTAAACATTTAATCAGTCAATCATTCAGTCTGAAAGCACTTGTGCTGTTAAGTTTTAGATAACATCGCTACACATAAACCTGAGAACATGTGAAGCTCAAACCACCAGATTCAACTTCATAAGACGGAGGAAAGTTAAGCCTGCGATCTGAAAGCTTTGAGGGGTACAGGGTTTAGGACTAGTCTTAAACAAAAATAAATGCTAGAGTCGAATAAACTGAAAACAGCCGCACTGACACGTTTTAAAATACATCCGTGTCATTGTTTTGTATCGAAATGCACACAAGTAGTGTTTTCTGTAAGGTGCGTTTGTAAAAACGACTGAAATGTCCCTACATAAACAGCATTATAAGACAACATAGATATATTTCCGACGTGAAGGCTGTTCTCAAATGTAGATAGCAGAATTATTCTGCCTTCTAAGTGCGTTCGGTCGGCCAAAGGTTGAGGCAGCATCACGTGTGTCCTAAACAGAGAAGTGTCACGTGTGTCCCGTACAGAAAAGAGTCATGTATGTCCTATACAGAGAAGTATCACAACAAATGATTTTAGCCGAGTTTTCACAGGAAGGGTCACTGCATTTAGATTTCAGAATGAGCAGATGTGTGATATATATTCAGGTGTCATGTCTGATATGTGTTCACTACTGTTATGACGATAAATATAACCCTCACACTTTAATATCAGCGTACAATTCCCAACTTCAAATATATAAACATTTACATGCGTAGTGTGAGGGATTTGTGGCGGGACGAACCCGAGCGCAGACAGCGGAGTAAAAAAAGCATTTTTTATTAACAAAGGTCCAAAGCAAACAGATCTGGAAACAAAACCCGCAAGGGGTTTAAACAGGAAAATAACAATGACGAGAACAAAACGTTAAACTTTACAAGACTTGTCTTAAACAGACTTCAGCAGGATTGATAGAGAACACAGCCAACACTGTAGATGTCAAACATCACACAACAAACCAGCAAAGACATCACACATGAACAGTAAATAGAGGAGAAAGAAGATGTTATGACAAAGGGCAGGAGGGACATGAAACAATAATTGGGTTATTATTTTAACTTAAGGCACAAAAACGATGCTTAGAACGGGACTGCCAGAATCCAAACCTCAAAACACACACCATAGTGCTGTCACGATCTAGTCCAAACCATCTATAAAAACAACAACCAGGAAGACAGGACTGTGACAGCTGAGGACGTAAGAGTAGGAAGACTTCACATATAAAAGCTGTAACTAGATACTGTATACTCAATAAAATCTAACAACTTTCTATTAATTCAATCAAACGTTTGGCATGCCAGTATGGCAACGTGGTCATTTCAATATTTTCTCACGCGCAATACAGTTCTTTATTATAAATCAGCGTGTTGTTTTATCTATGTTTAACCAACGACAGAGCACAAAGCGGTTCACACGGATGACATGCTTCAACTGAACCGTTTATCTGACTCCATCAAAGAGTGACGCTGTAGGATTGACCTGAGATGTTCAAATAACATTAACGTGAACATTAATAAAATCCTGTTTAGTTTATCAGGGTGAGAAACATAACAGGTTTACAGTTATGATACGCAAGGGTCTCACGTATAGTTTTGATTGCTGTGATTATTAAGAGACACTAAAATTACATCACTTTAACCTCCAATATTGTCCGCGTTAAAAAGAAAGATTCCCAAAACCGTTAAACCGGTCGAATGTGATTCATCATCAGGACATGTTAACAACAAAACAAGAGTAGGATAGAATAAACGCACCTATAAAGTGACTACGCACCTCCAGAATGATGGAGCTACACCTGTGTGCAGGAGAGATGAGTTAAGCATCTCCTCCATCAACTGTGACCTTTGCCCTCTTATACCCACGATCAAAGCAATGTTATACAAACACCAAACAATAGATGGAAACAGAGAGGCACATCAGAAACGTCATTACTGAGGGGGCTGTCGAGACCTAACACGATACAATTATGTGTTAAAACATGTGTATGTGTTTGATTGACAGTTCGTGTTTAAGACCCGCCCTGAAGTAGCTCGTCGTTTAGTTTGTTGAAGTTTAGCCTATCGCTCGTTATATAAGACGTAGATTGCGTGCGTGTTACACGTAGGTCGTCTTTATATTTGTGTTTACGTGCATTCGTCCTTTTATTCCTTGTTGAGTTTAGTGACAGAAGTTAGGTTTAATATATTCGTCTTGTCTGACTTTAGTAACGTAAGGTCGTAAGTTCAGTTTAGTGATGAATGGGTCACATGTAGCTCACTTAAGAATGTTGTTTTGAGTCCGCTGTTATATTTTGTCGTGTTATATAAATGAGTTGAAATGTTAATTGTATCCCAACAACATTTGTCGTCAGTGTTTGTAGGAAAGTTTTGGTATCTGAGTATGTACAGAGATGGTCCGTTAGAAACGACGCGCTATTTAACATTTACGCGATTTGAATATTATTCATATACAGGGCGTATTTCACGTCAACTACACGTCATTATGTCATCGTCGTTAGTTAGATACATCACATGTGACTTTATGTGTGCTGATAGAGCGCGTGCGGATAAATATGCGTATTATCATTTAAACGCCGAAGCATTTGTGTGTGTTTCACCAGCGCCCCCTGGAGATCACAAAGCGAAACGACCCGCCCGGTTAAACCTTAACACTCACTGGTCGCTCTGTTTGTTGTTGTGTGCGACCAGAGAGGACGTCACAATAAACATCACACAGCTCGTCATTAATGACTAAAGGCAGACTCGACACTATTTAGTCGAGTTTTAGATACAACCAGCGTGTTTTTGTTGGATGATCGGAGTGATCTGGAGTGTATTTAGTGAACATACTGCTGAAGTATGAGAGGAAAACACCATGAAGACATTTAAACAAGAGCATCTTGAACTCATAGTGAAGGACACATGTCACCAGTGAAGAGATGTGAGAACTGGAGTAAATAAAGTCATCTCTTACTTTAGTGTGAATCAGCATTCCTGAAGCTGCCTTATGAACGCATTACATTTTTAAATAGAGATCTTTAGTATACTAGTCAAAACACTATTGCAGTAGTCAAGCCTACATATAAATAAGTTACACAGTTTATTCTTTGTAGAGAGATTTATGTGGTAGAGAGCAAACAGTAACATGCTTGCATTCATCATCATTCACTCTGTTACACAACACGGAATCGAGAAACACACTAATGAAGTCACACACAGACAGACACGGACATTTCTAACAGTGCTGTAGAAACACAAACGTGTGTCTGCAATGGATTACTTTCATTCACACACTGTTTCCAGACCATTCATCTATGGATAGTCTGAAGAGAGAAACACACACTCACACAAACACTGCACACCTCACACTCATTACTCACACACTGAGTGTGCAGACAACATCATCACAGAGACTAGAGAGGAAACACCTGAACAGTCACATTAATATACTGTCACTTAAACGTTGTGTTTGCCCATTAACATTACACAGTTTGAGTTCTAATGAACACTGCTGTGATGTGAGCCATCGACACAGAGATGAGAGGACTAGAGAGAATGAAGAGATGTATTATATGTTTGTTTAACACTACAAAAGTGAGACACAACAGACTACTGGGGAATAAAATACAGCAGAAGAGCTGGTATAGAGTCAAGTGAGCACACAAACAGCATTTCCAACGTGAAAGCTGTTTTCGAAAGGTAGATTTCAGAATTAGGCTGCTTTTGACACATTTTATGGCAGCATCACGTGTGTCCTGGACATAGAAGCATCACGTGTCCCGTACAGAGAAGGATTATATGTTTGTGCAGACAGTAAGGACATTTCAACAAACAGATGTGCTATCTATTTGTTGTCTTTGTATTAGTTTACGATTAATCTTGATTTATTCAAATGCCAAACTCACAACTCAACTAAAAAAGAATGATACTGTAGATTCAACAGCACAGGAAACACTGTCAAAGTGTTTCATACAGCGTTTAAGACGCATCAGAGGATAAACAAACACGTTTGTTAGAATCTGAAAGAATCTGTACTTCTGTACTTCTCTTTCACAGTTAGATGGTCGGTAAAAGTTAATGTGAGTCTTTTAAATTCATGTAACTGCATAAAACTTAATTTACAGCCAATGAGCAGCTTAGTTTCTATCACACTAAAGTTTTTCTGTGTTAGTTTAGTGAGTTGATACACAAACACCTGAGCAAGAATTAATTTAGGGTGTGTGTCTCAATCAACTCCCTAGTTCAGTAGTAATGGTACTGATCAGGGAGTCGGCCATTGATAGGAGTGTCTCATTCCCCAAATCAATGTTTGGTCCCTAAAAATTCCCACAATACAATGCAAAAACCTTTGAGCATCGATGCTCTCTGTCTTCTTGCTGGAAATCACATGACTTTTTGAAGACATTAACCGAAATAACACAAGCCAACTGAATAAACTTCATGAAACGGGATTTAACTTTTGAAAAGACAAATATTTATTTTAGCTTAAATATAAACATACAATTCTAGACAGGTATGGAGCACAATCTACTTAACATTTAAATGTAATATTCTGCCAAATTTGTGTACAGTTATGTAACAGAATAATTAAAGTTTTCTCATATGTTCTTCAAACAGTATTTTAAAAAAAAGACAGAGAGATGTGGATTTTGACTGTTGTGGAGAAATATCAGCTTTTAAGTATCACAATGTGCTCAAGCAGTCACGTCACAGGAAAATAAGTCTTCAGTGTGTAGTGAACCAGTGCCTGACCCGTGTACACGATATACTGGTTCACGACCTTGGGAGCTAGGAAGCTGATTGAGACACACTCTTATATTTGCTGCACAAAAGTTATGCCACGGGACCCAATTTTTGCAGTTCTCCTAAATACAGAATGTAAACCCAAAGAATCTACCCTCTGTGTAGTTTATGGTCAGAGTGCAAAAGGTCACACATTGTCACAGATTTAAATAGGGCTTAGTGTAGACAACCACAACACCCCCCCCCCACACACAGATGGTTCGCTGTCATGAGATTTGCTGGAACACTGTCTAATCATCAACGTAAACAGTCTAACAAAAACATGTTGACTCTTACTCTCATCTTTTAATGAAAAACCTTCAATTTATACGAATAATACAGATGTAAAGTATATAAATAATAATATTAATCTATTTGGTCCTGTGTATGTCTGAATGTCTCTTAGTATTAGTCAGTCATTTAGGTGATGATAATTACCTATTATTACCTATTAGCAGATGCTTGTGTGTCTTATAAAGGTTTGAATGTGTTGTATAAAGTCTAATAGAGGACAGGAAGAATGGTGTTTAAAATTGTTTATGATGTTGTTTCCTCTTCTCAGGTGTTCACACCTTTCAATTCATGTATGGCTGTGAGCTGGAGGATGATGGTACCACTCGAGGAGACTTGCAGTACAGTTATGATGGAGATGACTTCATCAGCTTCAAAAAGGACACACTCGACTGGACCGCTGCTAATCCTCAAGCTGTCATCACAAAGAAGAAATGGGATGCTGATAGAGCTGATTCAGAATACCAGAAAACATATCTGGAGAAGGAATGCATTGAGTGGCTGAAGAAGTATGTGAGCTACGGCAAGAACACTCTGGAGAGAAAAGGTAGAAGTTGGTTTTACAGTATGTTATATAAAATAAATACTTATCATATTTACTTGTCGTTTAAACCCTATTCAGACGTATAGTTTTTCAAATGCTCACAGAGTCTCTGGGCTGTTGGGTTCTTGCAGACATTTCTATTAGTTCTAAATGTTTACTTCAATGATGAAGTATAGTTCATCTTCTTTAAATGTGATATATTATTAAATGACAAGTTCTGAAAGGAATACTTTCTCTATCTTTATAAGATAAAATCTCTTGTTATATACTCTACCTACCTATTTCTAGATCTACGTGTTTAATCTCTATCAACATTTTCTGTCCCATTCTTACTGTTGACTGATCCCTGCCCTATCTCTAGTTGAACCTGAGGTGTCTCTGCTGCAGAAGGACAAGTCTCCGGTTATCTGTCATGCTACTGGGTTTTACCCCAGCAACATCATGATGACCTGGAAGAAAAACAATCAGGATCATAATGAGGATGTGGATGTCAGTTCAACTTTGCCAAATGCAGATGGAACATTTCAGAAGAGCATCAGTCTCTCAGTGAAGTCTGAGGAGTGGAAGAAGAATCCAGATGTCTACAGATGTGTCATTCAACACGTTGCAGCAGAGAAAGAGATTGTTGTCCCTCTCAATGAAAACAACATCAGGTCTAACACAGGTATGTGTATAAAATAAATGAAAAACCAAAATGTAATACATTCTGCCACTGATCTCAATAACAAAATGAATTAATCCTCTGGAAAATAATATGTCATAGTGCATTCTGTTATCTGTTTTTGCTTTAGCGGTGGGCTTCTCCTCAGTTTTGTTTTAACACCAAAGTTAATTTAATTAGACGGTTTGCTCTGTACTTTACAGTATGTAATGTTCAGTGTAAATTTGTTTTCATGGCAGGAGCTGTCAACATCATTGCTATTGTTGTGGGATGTGTGGTGATGTTGGCTGTTCTTGCTGCCATAATTGGACTGGTTGTGTGGAAAAAGTCCAAGGGTAAGTACAAAAGCTGCACATTAAGAGAAATGACTATCATCTGACAGCAAGGCTTCACATGTTCTATATATCAGTATAATACTGATTTTATATTATTTTAATCTGCAGGCTATAAGAGGACCGGTAGTAAGTATAATTTTTCTTCTGATAAATCATTGGTGTAATTACATATACTTCATTCTCATTAGAAATTATGTTTGTTCAAATGAATTAATTTTTTTTGTTAAAACACTCTTTTTTTTTTTAGCCCAAGACAGTGATTCTGAAAACTCTGATCAACCTCTTCCAAAAGCATAACATGACACCTGCACATTAATGCCTTTCCTAGTAAGTTTATTTTACTCTGTTTATTCAAAATTGTAGATCAGTATATCATTGTCTATTACTTATCTGTATAATGTAATTTTTGTAGGTCTGTCTTATCACTGTACTGCAAACAGAGAATAATTTGAAGTATGGATGTTATGGCACAAAGGACTTGTAGAGAGGAGATGGATACATCTAGAAAAAAGTCTTCACAAAAATTTGTCTTTCATAAATTTGTTAAAGCAGCTCTAGTTTGGGTTTATTTATTCTAGGGTTTATTCTCTTGTTGTGTTGTTATTTTTTCCCACAACAAAAATCTGATGCTAATTTTAAAGTAAATGTGGTAGTGATATTGTTTGAGCATAATAAATTAATTTAATGAAATTTCTTCAATCTTAATTAAATGCAAATGTAATTTGCCAAAAAGATACATATTATTCACAGATGTTTTCCTTTACTTTTATAAATGTGATAAGTTTTTCATTTTCCTCATTGCATATACATCTCCTATGTTAAGTTTGTTGTTAGAGTTGTTGATGGGATGTTTACAGTTTCATTAACGTTGATCTGTCTAATTTTAAACTTTTTATCTAGTTTTAGGTAAATTTGATGTATCCCTTAATTTTCTTGTTCTTTTATCAAACAGTGACTATTTTTGTTTTAATGATAAGATTTTCAAATTGTAAAAGTATAGATCTTCTCAAGGGAACGTTTATGTTAAATTTAAAAAGAGTTTTGCGGAAAAACAGTTAAATCTAAATAAAATAATAATATAAATTCTCCTCTATTTGTCATTATTTTACTGAGGTTATAGACCACTTGGGACAAAAAAATGCTGGTCTAACACTGGTCCAGAAGAACTAACTGTTTCAGTTTTTTAACACTGCCCATATGTTTTAACAGAATACAACCAACAGAACATTTATCAAAATGATAAACGAATATCTTTAATATTTAATTATATGTGTAATATATAAAAAATAAACCACAAGTGCTGGTGGACCAGTTTTTACATCTTGCGAAGTGGTCTATCATTATCTTGTTGGTCCATTTGCAATGCTAGAAGACCTTAAAATATATTTTATGATATTAAAATAATAAAATTGCAAAATATCAAGATCTGTCAGTATTTCTGCATTACGGTGAGAGAACGTAAAAGCAGAACTTTAACAACTTTTTTATCCATTTACTCTTATGCGCCACCTTAACAGGCTACAGGAGTCACAGGCTACACGATGCAGATTTACATTGTAAATGTTAAGGGTGTTTATTAAGTTGGGTTGCAAGTATGTTTTGTCTCTTCATTCATTTCCAAAAATGTTTTCTGGCAATGTTATAGGAAATTATCATACAATGGGAGTTTAGTGTCACTCTCAGGCCTACATATATGTAAATACAGTATTCAGCAATGGTTTACAAGTTTTTTTCCTCTTCCATTTGTCTCAAATGATTTGACATATTAGCCTATTCAAAACCATTATACATGAATGGTTCAGAATTAGAATACATAGATAGCAGACAAGCATACTATATTTATTCATTAGTTCTTTCTTAAGCCATTTCTCAAGCCATGTATGATTTTTAGAGGTTTTAAAAATTATTTGTTGTGTAGACAACAGGAAAAGTGTTTATTAAATTTCTATTAAGGAGAATTGCAACAACTGATATAGTACAAATAAATGTATACACCTCTCTATCACTCAAACCTTCATGCTTACACTAGGAGTGGAACATTCTTCATCACATTTTAGTTGTTTGTTCAGAGCCTGGTTGCTAACTTGCACTGAAGTGAGTTCAAGCGGAACATGCTTCACTACACTCTACCCAGCAACATGTGACCCAAAATAATATCATTGGCTATCAAGTGTCTTGGATGACTCATCCTTTATACGTTTTTAAGTGTTTACAATTAAGGCTTTAGTTGCAGTAAATTGTAACATAAATGTTGTTTATGAACTAATATATAGTATGCACGCTATTGTCTTTGCATGTATTGTTTTTAAAATTGTCAGTTAAGTTGTTACAATGTTGTATGCCAAAATAAAAACAGCTAGATTAAAAATTTGATTCATCTGATAGAGTTTGGTTTTATAGTAATTTTCACACATTTCTCAATACTCAGATACAGTCTTTTTTCACACAAGCATCTTGGGGTTCGGGTTACACAGAACCATAAAGATTTATATGAGGTCAACTTTCCACCTCTTTTATTTGAAACAGGATTTTGAGTGTTGGGACCTCCTACCTCTCTCATTAGGTGGAAAAATTAATATGATAAAGATAAGTGTGCTAGCAAAGTATTTGTACATTTCTCAATACTGTCGATTTTTTCTGACAAAATCTTGCTTCTCCAAAATAATCAGATAACCACCTTAAGTTTTTAGGACAAAAAAACACCAAGGATTTAAAGAAGCAGTCTGTAAGGACCTCGTAATGAAGGAGGGATGGCATTCCCAAATTTCATGTCTTATTACTGGGCAGACAACATACGAACATTGCTGTTCTGGATAAAAAATTACAATCACTGCCCATGCATTGACAATTCTGTAGAAGGCTTCGGTGGGGTCCACCTCTCAAGCAGCTTTATTGACCTCTAAAATACCATTCACACAGCCAACCTCTAACTTGACTTCCAATCCGGTTGTTATAGATTCAGTTAAAATCTGGACTCAGATTAGACGGTCATTTTTCCTTTAAGATTTATCACAGTCTGCACCAATTGCTTAACATTTAAGGTTTGTCCCATCAATGATGGAAGATTCTTTTGAAATGTGGTCTAGAAAGGGTGTGGTTTTCCTTCGAACAGTTGGTACAGAAATACGATATTCCCAAATCCCATTTTTACAGATACTTGCAACTTCAGAACTTTGTAGCATGAATTCTAACTCCTTTCCATCACGCCCTCCTGCTTCTTTATTAGACTCCAATCCAAAAACAGGCTGTCTGCAGGATCCAAAAGTTATCAAAAGTAATTGGGAGACAGATTTAGATGAATTAATCTCGTAGGAAATTTGGCATAAAATAATAAAAGGAATTTTCTCTTCATCCACTTCCCTTAAACATAATGAAAAACAATTTAAAATTGTACACCGTTTGCACTGGTCTAAGGTCCGACTTTCTAAGATTCAAGCTGACATAGATCCCACATGTGATAGATGTAGGCAGGCTCCCGCCACTCTGCTACATATGTTCTGGACATGTACAAGACTTCACATATTCGGTATTCATTTTTTATTTTTTTAACAAAAAAAGTGGACTTTTGTTTCCTTCTGGCTAGGAGAATGATTCTGATTAAATGTAAAGACCCTAAACCACCGCAACATGGCCACTGGATAAGAGAAGTCATGTATCATCTTATATTTGAGAAAATAAGATATACAGTCAGAGGATCTGCTTGGGCGTTATATGATATCTGGCAACCTTTCTTAACTTTTGTTGAGGAAATGAAAGCAGACAATATGAAAATGTAAATGAAAAGGAAAGGCGAATGATATTTATGTTTACTTTACTTTTTGCTGCTTACAGAAATCTGATTATATATAATGTCATAATCCTTATGACCGGTGTTTGGAGGATGCAGAGACTATTTTGTTTTTTTCTTCTCCTTTATGTATACTGTGAAAACCAATAAAAGAAAAACTTGATCAGAAAAAATAATGTCAGTGTACATTATGCTTAATGCAGTAATAATGTACTCTGTGTTTTGTGTTTTGCATAATATGAATGTTAAAATGGCAAATTATTTGCGTTTAACTGAAGAGAGTACATCCTATAAATCTGGGATGAGGATGAGTTAACAATAAGAGAATTTTCATTTTAGGACTAACTGTCCCTTTAAGCTCACTCCTTAAAGTTAATTGTAAATTGCTACCAAAATATATTCAAAATAGACCTAAATGACAAATAGTGTTGTTCAAATCTGAATTTGTCTTGCAGAATATACATACATTATGTACACTGTTCTAAAGGAAATAATACATTTTACATTATCAAAAGCTGCCCAGCAGAAAATGCAAACCTAGACAGTTATGCAGAAATATTGGAAGATATACGTTAAGGCAAATGAGCTTTGTCTAGTGAAATGCAGTTCAAATATAAAGCATGCACAAAAAATCAATCAGATTTAAGATTTTTTTATTCTTTAGTGACAACAATTAATCCATCAATTTTCAGAGTTTGAAGAACATTTAAATTGAAGATTTAGAACATTCCTTTCTTATAGCGGTGGATTAACTCGGACACGTCTTCTTTACACACTTTGATCCAGCCGTCTTCCTGCATGTGGTAAACTAAAAGGAGAAATGGTATGAAACAAATGAATAACAGATTGTTTTAATTAACAAAAATATTAACCAATTTCGGAATACACACTGCACAACATTATATATATATTTTTTTGCATCAACATTTTTATTCCAATTACAAAACGGATAAGTAAGGTTTTATTGTAATGCATTGAATGTACTTACGGTTGACCACACCACCAGAATAAGCATCTCTGTGTGTGGCATGAGCAATACCACGTCTGCCCAACTCATACGCCTCCTCCACGGTCATATCCTCACGATATCCACTGTCCACCACACCATACGCATAACTGTTACCACAACCAGTGGAGACGTCCGCCCAGAGAGACGGGTGCCGTTGTCATCCACATAGTACAGACCCGGACCCTAATGTGAGGAAAAAACAGTTTGCAAATTAATTTAAAAGCTAATAGTATGTCGACGATAATTATGGCTGATACAGCCTGATTATGAGAAAAAAGATCTTATAATAATATAATTATATGACTTAGCTGACAGTATTCAGTACACTGTACAGTCAAACCAAAATCTGTTCAGACATCTTCAACATTTCTCACATTATCACAGTTTATTGGGTATAGTTTAGAAAATAATTAATGTTAATAAAACATGACAAGAACTCAGAGTTTAACTGTGTCAGAATGACTTAATCTGATAATGTCCGATAACTTTGATAGACTGTCTCACAAATTGTGGTATTCTTTGTTGTCTTCAGTTGACGTGTTTTTCCCATGCTCAACGCCGGCGTTCAATGCTCAACTTGGGGCAGAATGCTGCGCCTAGAGCGGGCCTTTTCAGCAGAGCACCTGGCGTTTTCACCCACTTTAAAGCGCCTCAGTGGATACAGCCCCTTACTTGTAATACTTGCATCCTGCACCCATTAGTAAAAAATATCCTAAATAAATAGCTGGTGTCTGAATGACTGTAATAGATTAAAAAAACAAATAAACAAACAGATCTTTGAAGTTGAACTAAAGAGGATGCAATTATCATACTAAGATAAAGAATCTATCATGAATCTATCCCCATCACAGACCTGTTGACTTATGGTCGGGAGACATGAGTTTTAGAAAGAACCATTTCTCACATGCGTTTTCAATGTGTTACACTGTACTCTTGGGGACTACAAGTCCGTCCAACCACATCTCACACAACATTCGAAAAACTACTTAAAACCCATCTCTTCTGTGAATACTTGACATGCAAATGAGAAGAAAAAAAACTAACCCTGTCTCTTTATCTCAACCGGTATTGTTCTGGCTTTTGTTGAAACAAGTAGCTTGGTATTAGCACTTATTGTATTATTGCTCCTGTATGACATACATGCTCTCTGAACTCTCTGTAAGTCGCTTATTTGGATAAAGCGTCTGCTAAATGACTAAATGTAAATATAAATGTACAATTTTGGCCCTCATACTTATAGCTAAGAACACAGTTCACCTGTTTGTCCCAGCCACAGATCATACTGCCTATGGAGAGGCCCATCCCTCTGTATCCCAACATCATGTTGCACAGGAGTTTAGATGCTGCGGACACCAAGATCCTCTCCTTGTTGCGTAGTTTATAAAGTCTGTTTGTAAAAGCACAAATACTTGCTGATGAATAAATTAAAGACCGATAATGGTGTTCAAAACAGTAAAGTGGTAAGAAACATTTCTTAAATTTCCAAATAAAATCCCTCAGTAGTTGGAAGGAAATGTTCACAATAGTCATTCACAATAGTCATTAGCAGATTATATATAGTAGATCATTTTGTGTACAAGTATTACTTATGGTAAGATTAAATTTTTTTAAAAGCTTTCTGAAACGTTTCCTGACACAGCTAAAAACATGAGATGGTATCTTCATACTGTAAGCACAAGCACATCCCTATCAAAAGCATGTTGAGACAGACCTGCACTCTTTAGCCAGCAGTCTCTCCCAGTACTGACAGTCTGCAGCGCTGCCTGACATGGTGCCCAACAGGTAAGGGTTGATCTCTATCACTTTATTAGCCTCCTTCAATGCTGCATCACATTAGAGAGAAAAATTAAGATATACCAGGTATACATTTTGACATGGTGTTCTCCCATATAGGCTACATGCTGATAACATCGTTCACAACAGTCAGTTGCACTGATACATTACTTACCTATGTATTTGCCAGCTGATGCTCTGGAGTCAACAGCCACAATAACTCCATGTCGGAACTTGAATGCCAGGGTTGTGGTGCCATGATTCAGATCTATACAAACACCATCCTCACTGCTGCAGGACTTCAGAAACTTAGAGGGCTGATGGGCAGTACTTGAATTTAGGTATTTGTTCAATAAGGCCATAGGTGGTAAGGCAATAAGGCTGTAAGGACACATGGTTGTGTGCAATATGTTACAGAGTACTTTGTTTACAGATGCTATTTGTTCATTATTATTATTATTTCATCTTGCTTGTATGCTGCACAATTTACATTACAGCAGAGGTGTACAACTGAATGTTTACTCAGAGTTCGATGTTTTTACACTAGTTCAATTAGTATTTTGTATGTATTTTAATTGTTTTTACTTGAATACTTACATGTTAAAGAAAATAAATAAGCACTGTTTTCATTCAGCATTGTGGCCATTATTATCATCAGTGATTAAGTAACTCAGACTTTAAAATCACATTTTTAATGGATATCGTCTAATTATCGTTATCGTTAAAATCGGCAAAATGATCTAGATATTATTTTTTGTCCATATCGCCCACCTCTACTTGGAACACTTTTAAAGAAAAAAAATATTTTTAAACAACTAATTACTTTAAACAAAGTATATTTATTATTTATTCTATTAGCTGATGTAATGTTAAGATTATTTTATATTAGAATACATTTATCATTTTATAGAAGTGTTCTGTACTCCACTGGTTGACCAATGGCGTCTCAGCATCATCTGTATGTAGGCAGATTTAGCAGATGCAGGTTTAGACCACGTGTAAAATTCACAGAAGACCTAATCGTGACACACCCTAATGCCACCCTAATTTTATTTAAATTCAGACTTATGTAATTTTATAATAAATGTGAATTCTGACAGTGATAGGTATAACGCCTGAAAGGGAAATTCTCTCATCATTTACTCACCTTCGAGTTGTGTCAAATGTGTTTACATTTCTTTGTTCTGGTGAACACAGAGAACGATTTTTGAATAATGCTTTCAACCAAACAGATCTCAACTCCCATTGACTACCATTGTAGGAAAAAAACAAATCGAGTCATAAGTGCCCCAGAACTGTTTGCTGTCATACATTCTTCAAAATTTCTTCTTCTGTGTTCAACAGAACAAAGAAATGCATACACATTTGTAACAGCTTGAAGGTGAGTAAATGATAACTGAATTTTACATTAGGTTTTCAAAATAAAAATAAGTCTGCTTGCGTTATTTATGTGTGTAGATGAAAAAATGCTTTATGTACTGATAAGAATGCCTCTGTGTTTCGTCTCTGCAGCTTTGGCTTTGGCTATGGGTCGAGACAATGTGAGCGGCGGTGTGGTTCACCTTGTTTTGATCACTGAAGCAGGAGTCAAGCATGTAGTCGTTCCAGGGGATAAACTGCCAAAGTTCCATAATGAATAGGAAGAAAAAAAACATCTATACTTTGTGCTTCAAAGTGCGAAGATTTGTGATTTGATGTGCCTATCACACGGTTTTGTTATTCATAATAAATATACTAAAATGATATGTTGTACAGTCTGATTCCTCTACAACATACACAACATGCATATTTTGGGTAATTTTACATCATTGTTGGTTTATGAAGACAGTAAAACTGAATTCCACTGTATGGTACACATTGTTAAAACAGAAAATACTAATAGGACATACAG
Source organism: Triplophysa dalaica (assembly GCF_015846415.1). NCBI lineage: Eukaryota > Metazoa > Chordata > Actinopteri > Cypriniformes > Nemacheilidae > Triplophysa > Triplophysa dalaica. The sequence goes on along the minus strand of NC_079566.1, from coordinate 12,465,126 downwards.
AAAAGGCGATATTAGAAAATGCATTTTTGTTATGTTACTAATATCGTATATTGAATTGCATACTTGCTTAGAACAGACTTAAGCAAACCCTACATAGAAAAAGTATGAAAGAGTAAGTTTAGATTAATTTCACGAATTCCCCCTCGCAGATAAGCAGCCAAGTTGGATGGATTGGTAAAGCATGGATATGAAGGTTAAGCGTATAGTGCGCCGGGCTCGGAACCGGTTCCTCCCGAACTTTAATAAAACATAATTTACGTTAATAAACTGTAAACATACATAATAATTGCCATAAAGAAGCAAAATCAAGGATTTATCTATTTCAATTAGACTTACAATTGACTAAATTATATGAAAGTTTTCAACTGATCCTTGAAATGTTTCACAAATCTAAAGAGTCATTTTAAACTCAAAAACATAGAATAGTGTACCGCAGGCAATTTTTAGGAATAGTATGCCTTCTGTTCCTTTTAAGCCATAATTCACTATGATTATGTATTATATAAAGCCATTTTAAGTAATAAAGTCAATTTGTGAACATTTTTATGGTGACCTAACAATGACGCAGCTTTTTTTATGAATAAGAACATGAGAAAATTGAAATGCCATTTGTGAAACTATCTTTATAAAGTAAAGCAACATGTGAAAGACAAACAAAACACTGAAACAATTCACCAATCACAACGGTACAGTTACTTGTATGACTCACTTGTCTTGTTTAATTTACAGGCTCATTATGTATAATATCTCAAACCGTTAATACTATTATACAGGACATAATAAACACAGGTGTAAGATTATATAAAAAATACGAATTTGTTTGTGAAAGTTATACCAAATTATGCTGCATAAACAGGTAAATCGGGATCAACTTTGAGTGCATGTATAAGTAGCTGTGAATGGTAGAGACTGTGTATTTGTCATCCTCCGTATATAACAACTAAACACGATTTGGCAGACAAACTTTGCTGTGAAAAAAATCACAAATGAAAGTGGACAAGATGACGGTATTTTAGGTGTTTAGGTCTTCAGCTTCATGAGTTATAGGCGTTTGAAAACAAAACGTCGCAAAAATAAAACGCGGGGGAAACCGATTCATATGAATTCACAAATCAATGTTTGCAAAATGTAATAATGTGTTCATGTACACAGCAGAGCGATGCGGATTCACAACTTATAAACGTCCGAATGTTAAACCGCTAAACTATCTTTACTGCGGTGATGCACGGACATGCTTTTCTCTGCTATGCGTAAACTACAATGAGGAAGCAGATTCCTTTCACTTTCTGTTATAGACAGAAAATGGAGGAATAATGTGATCTTCCCTAAACTAGTGCAGGCCTGACAGTACATGAAGACAAAATTGTTCGTTTTCTGTAGTTTAATTCATTTGCGCTTCATTTGACGCGCGCTATCGAGTGTCGAGCGCAGGCACGTTTGCGCAAACAGGTAGTCGACGCGTCAGTTTCTCTTCATTCAACATGTCAGAGGAATTGCTCGCAGAACCAGGATGGCTATCCGAGGAAGTCAAAACCGGTGTAAGTTATCGCTTCACAAGTTATTATTTTAAGCTGCATAATGTAAACATAGACTTGGCCTAAAGTGAAACGAGTTTTAAAGTGGTTTAAAGTGGTTTAAAAGAGCTTACGACTACTCTTTGTACCGATGTTTAAGCATAGGCTACCTAACAATAACTCTCTATAATGATTTACATCATGTGAATCTCCATTGGGAATCGTCATTAGGAATGCTTTAATAACCTTTGCTTTTACAATTTTGCATGTTTGCTTTTTTTCAGACGACCATCATCGCTGTAACCTTTGACGGTGGTGTGGTCCTGGGGTCTGATTCTCGTGTGTCTGCGGGGTAAAACAACAACGTCATAGCCATTATACTGTACAATGGCTTAGACTTGAGCACTCAATTTAAGTTTAAATCCACAAAACCCCCTAGGAAAGCCTTAATATAAAATGTGCTTTTTTTGTCTAAATGGGTGAGAAGAGGACAGTTTTTTACTGAGCAATATTGACAGTCTTTGATTCTTGCAGCTTTAAGGTTTTTAACGAAGTCTCATAGTAATTGCATTTTATTCTATAGTGTTTTTTTTGTATTTGTTTAGTTAAAAAGTGGCAAATATATTTCCACCTCATGAGAACGAATGTAGTTTTCTTTACTTAAACTAGGATTGCCAACCTACTTTAAAACAAAACTAAAAAGTAGTTTTATAAAGTTTACAATAGAGGTAATAATTAAACATTTTCAGTTATTATATGAAACACTAAATTCTGCTTCTCTGTCCTTTCTCTAAGGGAGTCTGTGGTGAATCGTGTGATGAACAAGCTCTCCCCCCTCCATGACAAGATCTACTGTGCTTTATCTGGATCAGCGGCAGATGCTCAAACTATTGCTGAAATTGTAAACTACCAACTGGATGTGCACAGGTATTACTAGAGTATAAATATCCTGGAGTTCTCTTTATTTATAACATTAGGTTATAAACCTACTTATTATTTTCAGTATTGAAGTGGAAGATGAACCATTGGTATGCTCCGCTGCCACATTGGTGAAGAATATTTCATACAAATACAAAGAGGAACTATCAGCACATCTAATAGTTGCAGGGTGGGACAGGAAAGAAGGTGGACAGGTAATATTTGGGTTTATTGCAAACTGCATTTGTTAGATATATTGGTTATTTTATTTGATTTATTGGATTATTTGGATTGGTTATTTTGAATTATTTATTCAAATATAGTTACAAGATAGTATAATATTCAATAGCATTACATTTTTAAATTCATTACATTCTTTCGTCCATACAGGTGTATGCAACACTAAGCGGTTTACTGACCAAGCAGCCTTTTGCTATTGGTGGGTCTGGAAGCTTTTACATTAATGGGTTTGTGGATGCAGAGTTCAGAAAAAACATGACAAAGAAAGAAACCCAAGAGTTTGTAGTGAATGGTAAGATCTTTGTCAGAGCAATATATACTGTATGTCAAGATATAACGTATGTCAAGTTAGAGAATCTCTTAAATTATATTAAACCCTGTTTACATTTGTAATATTTCTGGCCAAATGTTATTTAAACAAATATACAGGATAATATTCATATATCAGCTTAATTATGAGTTGATCAGACTCAAACCGTTTAGCTTCAGTGGGTAAATCAGGTCTCTTTCTCTCTGTAGCACTCACTCTGGCAATGGGTCGGGATGGTTCAAGCGGAGGCGTTGCGTATGTTGTCACTATTGATAAAGATGGAACAGAAGAGAAGTGTATCTTAGGAAATGAACTACCCAAGTTTTTTGATCAGTAAAACAAATGACTTTGGTCTTTAAGGACAATAACCTACCACATTGTGTATCTATTTGTTGTAACTTGCTTATGGAGTAGAACAAAATACACCACATAAAAAAATTATTAATTTGTTTCCATCTGTTGTTTTGTTCATGTTGCCAAAACCTTAAAACACAAAAAAAATTACGAACACACACAAATCCTAATGTGAACCGCAAGTAATAATTAACCTTTTTGAAAGTTAGTAGGTTTCAGGTCATTTAAATCTGTCAAAGAAAAATTATGCAATTTGTTGATTCAGGTATTCAGTCATGCTTTTGGAGTGTTCAAGAGCGGTAAGCAATAGAACTTATATACACTGTAAAACAATTCCCCGTAAATTTACAGTAAAGTACTGGCAGCAGTGGTTCCAGCCATTAACTGTAATTTTATAGGCTTGCAACAGTTTTTTCATTTTACAGTTGTGCTGTAATTCCTCAGTAAAGTACTGGCAGCTATTTACTGCAATTGTACAGTTTAAGTACAGTTTTCTGTTTCATGGCTGTACTGTAGTTTCACAGTAATGGCTATGTCATTTTATATTTACTCTATTGCCCAGATAGCAAATAAATACCTTATTACTCCCAGAAATGTATAATAATATATTAAATAATTGGGAAAAACACAGACACCAAGCAAATGCAAGTATTGTGTTTAATTGATGCTCACAATAAAATCTACTCAAATGCAGAAAAAATAAATACAATGTCAAAAGAGGTGCCAAAAAACAATCAAACTAACATTTAGGCAACAGAAAAAGAACAACAAAAACAAAATAACACATTACAACAGAAACATAAAAATACAATGGAAAATACAAAACAAATAATGTCAAACAATAAACTAAAAGCAATACATACTGTAAATAGTTACACAATGCAAAAATCACAACAACAATAAACTGAGCACTAAATTCATATATTAAGGATTAAATTAAAACAATGTAAAAGATTTAGTGCATACAAAAAATAATAACAGAAAACAACAAACAAACTGAATAATCAAACAAGAGAAATTAGAGCCAAAACGTATGTTTACAGAGGTGCAAATGTATATTTTAGTCAAATAAGTTACAAGCTCAACAAACTTACAATACGCCTATTTTTGCAAAATGATACAGCAATTTAGCGTGTGATCATATTAAACAGCAATTTGTCTCATTAACCTGTCCCCTAACCGAAACCCTAAAACCAAATGTTAGCGTCCGTGCATACTATAACCTCTACCCAAACCCTAAACCTAACAGTATCATTTTAATTATTTCAGTGTTTCCTCTTCATGTACGTTTTAAAATGCCTGCTCTCCACCCAGGTACAAGCAAACATTGGCGTAGCATATGCACGCAAAATCGAATTTTGGCATAGGTATTAGACGATAATGCAACAGCGTGTTGTTTATACGCAAATTGATGAGTCCAGGTTAATATAACAGGTATCATATAGTTTTGTCATGGCAATGAGACAGTAAACAGAACAGTTTAGCCAAAGCAGAAGAGATCTTTCAGGAATGGGATAAACCGAGATGACTGTAGAAATTACGTTTTATTTTGAATTATGAATGACATAGAAAAAACAATCTTACCTTCTCTAATGGAAGCTTTATATAATCATGCCATGGTTTCCCATGTACACTTAACTGGAATAATATTACTGTAATCAGAGTATGAGACTTGACCTATTTAAATTGGTCAGACATCCCTTGTGTTGTTCTAAACGGAAATTCACATTAACAGCCTCTAAGATCTAAGTACACTTAAACTAATGCCAAGTTGTTAGTCGGATCCCTAAAATTCTCAGCTGGTGTGTTTTCTGCCACCTAGACAGGATTCTAGTCCGTTACTAACCTGACTGGGGATTTGCGGCAACAAGGATGTAACGGGATACAACATAATTCTTATATTGTATACATAATATAAGAACGTGTTTATAAATTCAGAATACTCCGGAACAATTTCGAGCATGACAATTTATTAGTCAGGTAAATGTTTCTTGCCAATTACAATTCAATTTAATTAAGAGAATAGGAAAACAAAACATCAAATCCTCAAAGATTAGTCTATAAGTCTAAGACGCATACCTGACAATAGAAAAAGATGCGATTGGAAAACACACAGTGCTGTGTGTCTAAAGGCACACACACAGCACCATGTGGTTTATCATAGTAAGAATTCCCCAGAACATTTTGCCAGCTTCCCTTAAATACCCAGACCAAAATACCCTTCCTCCACACAACAATTTACATTGTAAAGGACTCTGTCCTGGATCTGATCAGGCCACAAATGGGCATTTACATGAAGACACAACCTCGACAGTAACCAAAATATCTTTAAAGCCTTAAACCTATGTTATGATCTGCTCCACTGCTGTGGATGTGAGACCATTGTACCAATCACACTGAGACATTTCAAATGATACCAAATATGCATATGAAGATTCTTTGTTCTTATAAGATATGGTATTTGTCAAATCCAGTTCATGAGTGAACTTTGAATTGCTCTGAGTTCAGTTGGAGAGAGAGGAGAGGGGGAGAAGAGAACAGATGTAAAGGTGTGAGTTGGTAATCATCATTCATTGTTATAAGCTGTCTGAGATGGAGATGCAAACCCTATGGGGAGTTCATTGTATTGGATGAAGTTCTGTGTTTCCTGGGATATGGTGCCCTTTTGGTGCGGACACCTTGGCACCAGCCTTACACCTTAATCACCAGTTTTCCGTGGGCAATCCACCACACTGACCATGTTTTGCTTTAGTGTTTTTCTTTAATTACTGATGCAACCTTTTTACACCACAGACTAAACAAAATAAAGCCTTGCTTGATAATTGGCATTATCAAGATGAATTTGTTCTGACACTGTTTAACTCTTAAGTTCTTGTCATATTTTATTTTCTAAACTATAGCGAATAAACTGTGACAGTGTGAGAAAAATGTTGAAAGTGTCTTAAATTATTTTTGGTTTGACTGTATAGGCTTTGATCTTAAATACATTCTTTTGGCATATACATTTATCCAAAGCATCTCATAGTGCAATAAAGTATTGTCTAAACATTCTCTTAGAATTTTTCGTCTATGCTTTACCAGTTGGATAAAAGGATATCAACCATGTCAAACAATCATCATTATTACTCAGTTATTGGTAGGGTTAGTTTACACATTTTTTAAATAATGTACAGAGCATCTACAGATAACACATAGCCTAATAATTCTAAAAAGAAACAAAAGACTGTTTAAAATGAGACATTTTAATTGCATAAACTTTAACATTAGCGTTATCGGTCATAAATCCTATTGATAGCATATGCATTCTATTTATCATGGAATTTCGGCAACTTGTCTCCTGGGACGACCACATGCTCGACACCCTTTTCAGAAATTATTGCCAAGTGGGCGACACCTCCGCTTACATTATCTCTTCCCATAGCCAGAGCCAGTGCTGAGCAAATGATAAAAAACACAAATTACATTTGACAACGAATAATAACTGAAGACATTCAAACATAATTTCATCACATGGTTTTAGGCTATGTGAGATGAAGTTGTGTCATTTGGACCAAACGTTTTTAACTTGACAGCCACTAATATAAGTCTGGAGTGTACAAACCATTGACAGCAAAGGTTTGACACTCCTCTCTGGTCATTCCTGGTTTGTATTTTGCATCCACGTAACCGTAGATGTATGTGCTTCCTGACCCTCCAATCGCGAATGGCTGACTCACAAGCATTCCCCCCAGAGAGACAGAGTACACCTAAAGATTATAATAACAGTTTTTCTGTTGTGTTGTATGACAACAACCATAATGTTAAATAAATATGTAATTCTCATGCGCTTCTGAATAGCATGGACAAGCACAATATACTAAATTTACCATAAAGGTTACAATTATTTCAGCAATGGTTTGTTGTCGCGTGAAAGCAACATCTTAATAGCATGAATAAATCAATTTTGAAAACATACTTCATTTTAAATCTTTATAATGCTTCCAACTATGGAAACAGTTCTGCCAAAAGGTCTAACTAACCTGTGGCCCTTTTTTTCGGTCCCAGCCAGCAGTGATGAAGCCTGCTGAGAGCTCCTCTTTGTGCTGGTAGCATAGCTCCCTCATTATAGAGGCTGCTGCCATCACCAGAGGAGGTTCAGCCATCTGTATACTACATGCCCAAAGGGAAAAGTTATAAAATTATTCGAAAACAGCACACATAACTATAATGTTGTGTTAAGAAGTCGAGAGTAAAAAAATACAAATGCAATGTTTACTATCTAACTATTACTAAACTGAATACGTTATTAACCTGTGAAAGCCAAGCTGGAATTTAGCTGCACGAGTGATGGCCTGAGCATCCGCAAGAGATCCAGACATACAGCAAAATATTCTGTCATGAACTTGTACTAGTTTGTTGATGAGCTTTGAAGAGACATAAGACCTTGACACAAAAATAACGTATACATCAAACGGTTAAAAACGGTTTTAAATCATATAAACAGTTACAGTAATGGACAAATTGACGTTGTGGATTCCTCAGCTGGCACAATAACTTACCCACCCATAGAAGCTCGCGAGTCTGAGCCAATAATGACTCCTCCGGAAAACTTCAACGCTAATATTGTAGTCTGTCGAAAAAGTGTAAAACATAAATTAATATTTCCCATTTTTTATTTGTATTCGTCATAAACAACATTTGTGAATGTTCTATAATATGCGCCATTATCAGAATGAAATTAACTCACCCCGGTGCTGACTCCTTTCCCATAACTGTCCGACGAATATCGGTGCATATTTATCGATGCTCGTATACGCCAAAAGCCTAACTAATGTTTCTAACACGTCGAAGAAGTGAAATTATACCGTTTTTACTACAAGTTCGTAAAGCACACGAGTCCCAAGCACCCCAAAGAGCGGAAACAAACACACTGTAAATTGGTTGGTCCATCCACACTTTCACTTTCGCAGTCGTTGTCTTGTGTTTTAAACCGTATGTGTCCAAATCGTTAAAGCGGCTGGAACAATTAAACCGTGTTTAACATGTTACCAACTGTCCTGAAGACCCCGGAGCCAGGATTCTGCTTCGAAAACACGTTGAGGTAAAACTTGGATCCTTTTTAAATCCATAAAAGTCGCCAGACTGACAAGCATGTAGCGATTTGAAACGATGGAAGCGCATACTCGAAAACTATAATAGTATGCAACTTTGAATATAACTATTCAAACATTATACGTATTTAAAAAATGTTTACGTCATGATTCCCGTTAAAGTTATATGAAATGTATCAGAATATGCAAATCCTTTTGAAAGACCTAGTGTGCCTTTGAAGTTGTTTTCCTGTTTGCTGTATATCAGGAATATTTAATCACCAAACATCCCAACGGTGTGGTTTGCTTACACAGACAATAATTTTGGTATCACCCTAGTGGTCAGTTTCCCTGCTTTCTACATAAAATTGTAGCTTGAAAGTTTTTTATCTTTAAAAAATAGCCTATCACTATTTATTTAATGCTATTAACGAGATTAGAAAAAAATGACATATATTAATGGGCTGTTCTTTGAAATTGTTTTTTTTTTAGAAATGCCACATTGGATGGCTTAGTAAAGGGGGAAAAGCAAAAGCCACTTAAAACTGGAACAACTATTGCAGGAGTTGTGTTTAAGGTAAGACAGACTGAGCTGGTAGAACTATTTACTGGCAGTTGAATAATGATGACCTTTTTCCTAACACAAAGTCTTGTTTAACGTGACCTCTTTTTCATAGGATGGAGTGGTTCTTGGTGCAGATACTCGGGCAACATCCAGCGAAGTGATAGCTGACAAGATGTGTGCCAAGATTCACTACTTGGCTCCAAACATTTAGTAGGTGTTAGCCTCTCATGATGTTTACCATTGAGCTATCTAAGGAGATAGAAAAATAATTAATTCAATAATGAATTGCCTTTGTTCACAGTTGTTGCGGAGCAGGGACTGCAGCAGACACACAGAAAATTACAGACCTTATCTGCTCCAATCTCACCATCTTTTCAATGAACAGTGGCCGGAACCCTCGTGCTATCATGGCAGTCACCATCCTACAGGATACTCTCTTTAGGTAGGCTCACATTTTGAGGACACACTTAACACATTAATGAATTAGACATTCTCAAATGGAAACAAATGTAATGTTAAGAGCCATATAATACAATGAATTGGTCTATTAACAATTACTCGCAAGTATAAAAAAAAATGTGATTTTTTTTGCAACATTATAACTCAACTCAACTCAACTTTATTTATATAGCGCTTTTTACAATTTTCATTGTTACAAAGCAGATGTACATGAGACACATTTAATACAAGTATGAATTCTAAAGCAGCCCCCCCGGCCAGGCAGATAGTGCAAAACAATATGCAAACGGTGGTGAGGAACCCAAAACTCCCATCGAGAAAAAAAACCTCAGGGGAACCCAGGCCCAACCAGGGGATTCCAGTTCCCCTCTGGCAAAAGCTGCTGCCTCTGCACAAGCTCAACAGTGCTTGCACAACAAGGCTTAATAAAAATATAAAAATTAAGGATTAAAGATTATCATTAACAATCTAATAGCATTTGAAATGTTGTAGGAAAAACAAAGTTGTCGCGTCCTTTATCCAGCTCTATCCTCTTAGCACTTGTCAGGTCACCGCTTATAACAAAATAATGACTCGAATTTCTTCTTTTTTGTCTGTGTCAGATTTTTTAAAACAAATCACACTATGTTTTCTTAAGATACCATGGCCAGATTGGTGCTAATCTGCTTCTAGGTGGGGTAGACTGCACTGGAGGTCACCTCTATGATATTGGACCTTATGGAGACATGGACAAGGTTCCATTTCTTGCTATGGGTGAGTTTTAGCGTAACATATGATAAAACTAAGACTCTTCCACTAAAATAGATGGTTTGGAGGATATTAAGGATAGTAACTCAAATATGACAAATATCCTTGTTGTAAAAGAAATGTTTTAATGCAGGATCAGGAAATCTAGCAGCTATGGGAATTTTAGAGGATGGCTTCAAAACAGACATGGATGTAAGTATGAAAACATTAACATAAATGATCACAATGTCATCGTAACTAACAGTGCTTTTAATGTATCCTACTTTAAGTGTTAATTGTTTTTGTAAATGTAAATGTAATTACACAAACATTTAGGAGGAGTCTGCCAAACATCTGGTTCGGGATGCAATTCATGCAGGTGTAATGAATGACCTGGGTTCAGGTCACAACATCGACTTGTGTGTCATAACAAGAAAAGGAGTTGATTACCTACGGCCATACCAAGAGTCAGAATACATAGGAAAAAGGTGTGTGATACATCAACACGTAAATTACATTAGTCATGCCTACACATTAAAATGATATGGTTAAACACAATGTTAAAATCTGAGTAAGATTTGAGTTTAGAACTTGGTAAGGAGTAAATTCCTTTTATGAATAAAAATAGTTTTTATGCCTGCTTGCTTTTCACAGAGAGGGTCGCTACAAGTACAAACCAGGAACAACTGCAGTACTCACAGAACACGTTCAGCATTTCGAACTGGAGTTGGTCAAGGAGAGCGTTCAAACCATGGAAACCTCTTAGGAAAAAAATATGCTTGAATGTATATGTGCCACTCCTTGTTTCTGAATGATTACTGATTCTAAAGGAAACTTATTGAAGAGCAATTATCAATTATCTTTATTCCATCAATGAATACATAAGGAATAAGAAATAAAGTGGCACTTTGAATGTGATGAATGGGAATGTTTATTTCTAAGCACTTTACACAGAATACATGACAAAGCACACCTGCTGGGCAGGGCTGGCACTTCAGAAAAAATGCTCATTGTTTTCCTCTGTCTCAACCTGTTAAACACAAATCTACATGGACACAAGTGACGTCATGAGCAGATATTGAGGTTTCGCAGCGTTTCTAATGAAACCCTATAATATGCCTAAAAAATGATAACGTCCGCCGGAAACAATAAACAATTTATCCATTTATTCTCGATTAAGAAATTTGCTCCAAACTGAAATTTTATTTATAAGAATAATTAATTAATAAGGAGTTTATTAACACATGAACGGCGATAAACGAAACGTCTTTATTTTTATGATTAAATACGTCAAACAATATATGTGGCTAAATAAATGAAAAGCGAGATCAAAACTGTAAGATATCGATTTTGGATGGACGCACCCACTCTCTCAACAAAGTTTAGTATCGCTTTCGTTTTCATTCGATCTTACGCTGGAATATCGTTTGGTAGCTATCCACTTTCAACTATGGCGCTTATGGACGTTTGCTTGTCACCTGAGCTGAAACAATCATGTTTGTCTCATAATGATTGGCAGTGTGAGCAGACCACCAGCGGTCCCAGTCATTACACCTTCGGACTGAACAACAACGAACTGGCGGTTCCAACTGGACTGGACGTAAGTTGTCTTGAGCTAAATCAATGTCGTCTTCCGTATTCAATTCCTGCATGCACTAAAGAAATGCATGTTTAAAGTTAAAGATACGCTAATTTAATAATGGTTAAATAGTCAACATATCCGTTTTTGTGTTACACCTCCACAGCCAGAACAATTTCTAGGCCCACTTACAGAAGGAGAGACTGACATAAAAATTCAGTTTCTACATGGCACTACCACACTGGCTTTCAAATTCCAGCATGGAGTGATGGTAGCTGTGGATTCCAGAGCATCTGCTGGGTCTTACATAGGTATGTTTTAATATGAAATGGGGAATTATATTACAATGTTATCTTCGAGCTGTTAACATGTGCTGTTGCTTTTTTTGGCAGACACTAAAACATTCAACAAGGTCATTGAAATAAATCCTTATTTACTTGGGACAATGTCTGGCAATGCAGCAGACTGCTGTTATTGGGAAAGAAGATTGGCCAAAGAGTGCAGGTAAAACAATGTCTTTGTCATAGAATTGTAGCTCAATTGGCAGAGCATTGTGTCAGCCAAGAGAGCAGAGATATTATTAAAATGCAAACCATAAATGAATTTAAGCATGTTCTGCACAAATGTTAATGCTCACATGGTCTATATGAGTGCCGTATTTTGTACAGGATTTACAAGCTCAGAAACAATACTCGGATCAGTGTGGCCGCAGCCTCCAAGCTGTTAGCTAACATGGTGGCAGAGTATCGTGGCATGGGCCTCTCCATGGGCACCATGGTCTGTGGCTGGGACCAAAGAGTAAGAGCTACTGTTTCTTTATATTTAAACACTTTTTTTCTGATGCACATATGCAAATTCTTAGGTTTTGAGTCCATTGAAATCTCTACATGCCAAAAAAGTTTACTTTTCCTCTTTGGTACAGCAAAATTGTCCGATTTAGGCAATTGTTCCGTTTTTTTTTGCAATAACATTAGTGATGTTAATTCTATATAAACCACTTATAAGTATTGTCTCATAATATATTTTGTCTTCACCTGATTTATAGGGCCCTGGTCTGTTTTATGTAAGCAGTAATGGTACAAGGTTAGCAGGAGACATGTTCTCCACAGGCTCCGGAAGTAACTATGCCTACGGTGTAATAGATTCGGGGCATAGGTGGGACCTGAGTTTACCTGAGGCTTATGACTTGGCAGAGAGAGCTATTTATCATGCCACGCACCGCGATGCCTATTCTGGAGGAGTGGTGAACAGTAAGTAGCTATCTTATGACAAAGTGCCTATAAACAGGAACAACAGAGTTGTTTTTTATATTGCATAGTGAATATCCTATCTCTTTTTTTTACTTTACAGTGTACCATATGCAAAGAGATGGCTGGATCAAGGTTTCCCAGAATGATGTTGGAGATCTTCATCATAGATATGTTTCTGAGAGGAAGAAATAGGAATATAGGTCAAAAGTGTCCTCGAAAAAAGGGTTTTCACAAGCAATGTTTTTAACTTAGTTTTCTATTGATAAGTGTATTTTACTGCAAAGTATCACAAAAAAAAAAACATTACTGTACGAATATATAATATGAAATAAATTGTTTTGAGAACCACTGGCCCCAGTTTGTGCAGTTGTTTCATACATTAAGCAAAAATGTTATTTGAAAACATTAACAAGGTTCATTTATAGACCAGGGCTAAACATATTCAGGAAAGTCGCCTTCCAAATAATGTCATATGATTTATAATATTTTCTTGTGCCATAGTGGTTGACTGACTGTCCTGGTTGGTAAGATACCGTGTGTTTTTTAACTGATCTGTAGGGGATTTACAGTGAAAGACCCGTAGACCAGTTATGATGAAAGAAGACTCAGAGTTATGAATATAATTAACAGAATAAAATTAAGTTAAGAAAAATTGTTTGTAATTTCCCCAAACGTCTACATCCAACATCAGTTTTTACCTTCAATGTATGTTTTAAAAAGGAACATGGCTGGTGCTGCAATCATTTTGTATATTTTTCTCTTTATGTTTCAGAACACAGGGCAGTTGTTTTTCCCCTTTCATAAGTTTTAAACGTTTTAGTGAAACGTTTGTAAACATAATAAAAAGGCAAATATTTTAATAAAGGTTGCAGCTTATGTTACATTGTTTATCCATTTAAAGGGATAGTTCAGCCAAAAAATTGAAAATTCTATCATTAATTACTCACCCTCAGGTTGTTTCAAACCTGTATACATTTATTTGTTCTGTTTAACACAAAGAAATATATTTTGAAGAATGTAAGCAATTTTCTTTTCTGGGACATCATCCACTACCATAGTAGAAAAATATATATATAATAATTGTATGTTCTGTTAAACACAAAATTTGATATTCTGAAGAATTAAGGAAAACAAACAGTTCAGGGGCACCTTTGACAACCATTTCATTATGGTAGTCAATGATGTCCAAGAACAGAAAACTGCTAATTAACATTCTTCCCAATATCTTTCTCTGTTTTCTACAGAACAAAGTGATTTATACAGGTATGAAATAACATGAGGGTGAGTAAATGATGATGTCATTTTCATTTTAGGGTGAACTATACTTTTAAATTGGTCTTTAATGGAGAACTCAATAGTATCTCACAAAAGCAACAAACAGAAACCGAAAGTTACCGACCTCCATGGATCGTACTCGAAAATAAGGTTCGCAACGCCGCTATACGTGAGAAACAGCGCGCAAAACACATTGTAGCACAGGCGAGTTTCGTCGTATACATTTTGCAACGATATTGTGGCAATAAGCGTAATTCTTCAACATTTAAGTTTTCTAAAACGTATCGTTTTAACATCCTGGCGAAGAGAATTTTTTTGTTTTTATTTTGTTGTAGGCCTATTCTAAATATACTTACGTTCGCAGGAGAAAATTAACTATATGTTGAAAATTAATTTTGAATGATCGCATTTAAGCATATTTACTTTCAGGTGGTTCGTTTAGCAACCCGAGAATTCAGCGTGATGGAGACGGTCGATCGCAAGGCACTAAACACAATCTGCAGACTTTTGTCTCTATCCAGACCCGATGTGGTACCAATATGTGGGGCTTTCTTGTTCCTTGTTGCAGCTGTTATTGGTGAGAACCTGTACCTATTTATTAAGTCTTTTCACTTCTGTTGATCGCATCTCAATGTAATTGTATCCATTATTAAACTAATTTCAGGTAATATACTGATGCCTAGCTTTACTGGTAAGCTTATTGACAGCCTGCAATCCAAATTTGATAGTAACACATTTGCAAGTGCAATTTTCTTCATGGGACTTACATCATTTGGAGGGTGAGTGTGAACTGGTCCCATTCACTCAATGTTTAAATAAGCAGTAAGAAGTATTGTTCATTGTTTGTTTGTTCATGTAAAAAATGCAGTTAACTAATGTTAATAAATGTTAAAACATAAGTTAACTACATTATCTATATATTACATCTACATTCGTAGCACAATGGACTTAATGAACAACGTAATGAAAAATTGTAAATGTATTATGCATTAATGTTTAAGAATGGAATCTTATTAAGTGTTCCTGTTTATCGATTAAAAGGAAAACTTGGCCTTATTAGGTTGCATGTACATTAAAACTCTTTTTTCAGCGCTTTATCAGCTGGATGTCGAGGTGGATTATTCATGTTCTCAATATCCAGGCTAACGAAAAGAGTCCAGCAACACCTTTTTAGTTGCTTCGTCAAGCAAGATATTGCATTCTTTGAAACAACATCAAAAGGTCAGAATATACCTACAGGAGACATGTATATGTTTAACCCTCACACAATTTGTGCAGAGTCAAACACAGAGTGAGGTCAAAGCAAGGGTATGCCTACTTATTGTTATGAATATTATTGTGATAGTAATAGGAGTGATGTGGTTACTTGCCCAGAACAGTATTCAGGTATTCATAACAAAGTTTTTATTCCTTGTGAATTTAAAAAACCCTACGATAAGAACATAACAAAAAAATTGAAAAAAACTAAAGTATTTGTATAAATGAATACATTGGGCAAATAAATGTATCCATAGCAACTTACGGTGTTTTCAAGGTGTATAAGAGAAGTCACACATAGTTACACAATATCACAGCAGTTTGTAACTATTTTACAAAGTGGTTCATTTGTATGAATTCATATTCTCATTTGTACGACTGACTGAATTTTAGGGGAAGAAAGCAGCCACAGTCAGATTTCAAGAAATTTGAGTATCATCTTCATGGGATATAATAATTTCAGGCACAGAAAGCTTAAGAGCAAACCTAGAAGGAACATACATTGAAATTTATATGCATTTGGCAGATGTTTTCATCCAAACAGTTCAATCCAACCCATTTTACAGTGGTATACAGTATATATGTAACGGTTAGAAGATTTTACAAGAGCAAATGTGGTTAAGTCTCTATTTGTGATGCTGACCTTCCTTATACAGGGGATATCACCACATGTTTGTCCAGTGATGCATCACTAATGAGTCGGTCGCTGGCTGCAAATGTTAACATTCTCCTTCGCAGTCTTGTTATGACTCTTGGTATCTACTGGTTCATGATCCAGCTCTGCTGGCCTTTGGCTTTGCTCAGTGCTCTTGAATCGCCTATTACTATCACTGCTGAGAAAATATACAACAAGTACTATCAGGTAAATTAAATGTATTGAGAAACAAACAGGACCACAGTTTACATGGTTCATTAGATAACTAGACTTGAAACCCAAGAATAAAGATTGTTATTTTGACGTTGTCTTAATTTAACAGGGGCTGGTCAGTTCGGTTAAGAAGTCCATAGTCAAAAGTAACCAGGCTGCTTGTGAAAGCATTTACCTTATCAGAGCAGTCAGGAGCCACGGTGGCGAGATGATGGAGCAGAAGATATATAATGCCTGTCTGCAAGAAACACACAATTTAAAAATACACAGAGACAGTGTCAGAGCTACTTACTTGTTCTTCATGAGGGTAATATTTGAATGCTTCTCAATTGTCTTAATATTATACATTTGTATTTATAAAACAAAATTTGAGCATCTCTTAAACAAACAAAGTAAATTCAGTAAAAGAAATAGCACTCCTTGTTTTAACTATTTCTATTGTTTAGTTATTTCAGTTATGTATGCGGGTGTTAATCCTGTGGTATGGGCAGCGAATGATTAAATCTGGTGAAATGACACCCGGCAATCTTGTGTCCTTCCTACTGTACCAAATGGATATCGGAGGATATGTACAAGTAAGACACTTTGACACACTTTCAAAATTAAGGGAAAAAAGGGGAAAAAATATATAAATGTTTTCTTTATTCCAGACCTTAGTTGAACTACATATAGACCTTATAGAGTCCCTGGAATCGGCTGAGAAAGTCTTTCAGTATATGGACCACAAACCATCTGTTTCATGTGGTCGTCTTGCTCCTGAAAAGCTTACGGGACACGTGATGTTTAAAAACATCAGCTTCTCTTATCCATCATACCCTGACAAGAAAGTACTGGAGGTAAAGTTACATGATTTCAGGAAAACCTACAACAACCTGCACAACTAAATGGTTCAAGGAAACACCTATAAATTACAGTGGGAACATATTAAATAACCCTGCTAAAAAGGATTATTGATTTATCCGGTAATTTAATAATCTGTAGTGAGCATAAATCATAAGTACATTTTTTCAAGTATATGCAATTTAACATGTATTTATAAATTATTTCCTTATATACGTTGTATTTGAAGAGTTTGGTTCCAAAATGAGATAACTAAAAAAATCATGTTATTATGTTATCATGTTTTATTGTTTTAATTAGCTCTATTTTTTGAGTAATTATGGTTTTAATCAACTGCAGTTTGATTGATATTAATAGGAATGCACATTAAAAACATAAAATTTTAGTTATCTCATTTTGGAACCAAACTCACCTTTGGTATCTGTATAAAAGAATGTATCTTGTACCTCTATAGAACGTTTCATTTGAAATGAAACCAGGGTCATCCACTGCACTGGTGGGTGTCTCAGGTGGAGGAAAGACCACCTGTGTAGCCCTATTAAAACATCTGTATGAGCCACAATGTGGTGACATTCTCCTTGATGGAAGACCCCTAAAGGAATATGATCACAAGTACTTTCACAATAAGGTAAAAACTGATCCACTTTCCTTAAATGCTGAATATACAAATACTTGTACCTGGCTCCAAATAAACTGATTATCTATTATTTGAATTGCAACAATTCCAATGCAGGTAGCTGTTGTGAGCCAAGACCCAGAGCTCTTTGCTCGCTCTATTCAGGATAACATCACGTATGGACTTGATGGTTACACAGAAGATACACTTCAATCTGCAGTAAAACAGGCTGATGTTAACAGCTTTATTTATTCTTTTAAAGATGGTTACGACACAGGTAATGCTATAGGAAACTTAACTCTGTTAAGCAAAGAATTGTCTAATAATCACTTAGGTTTACCTACATCATTATTTCATAGATATCCTCATATAATTGTTTTTTACAAACACCGCTTAGTAAATAATGACAGGAACATGTCATTTTTTGCCTTATTTTTCTCTCGGTGTCAGATGTTGGACAGCGAGGTGGTCTTCTCTCAGCAGGTCAGAAGCAGCGTGTTGCCATTGCCAGAGCTCTGATCAGACAACCACAGATTTTAATACTCGATGAGGTGACCAGCAGCCTCGACACAAAGAGTGAAAAGATGGTATGTATCTATGTCAATCAATCAACCAATTAATCAATAAGCTATGATTTGACCAAAATGTTTCTGTCTCGTCTCTGTCATCAGATCCAAAATGCTCTGGCATGTTTCACCACCCAAACCAAATTGATTGTGGCACACAGACTGAAGACCATTGAGAGTGCAGATCAAATTATAGTGATTGATAAAGGCTTTGTATCTGAGCAAGGTACCCACATGGAGCTGATGGAGGAAAAGGGAATCTATTATAAATTAAGAGAACGTAATTTTACGGAAGACAACACTGATTATTAGGATATTTAGCATTTACTTGGATATTAAAACTCATAAGAGTTCCATGTCAAGTGCATGTTTTGTACATATACTTTTCTCTTAAGAAAAAAAAGTGTCAAAATTTTTATTTTAAACTATTACATGGACGAGTCTGTGTCTGTAGAAAAAGAAAACCATATTTAAACCTGATTATATTTTAGCATTACTATAAGCAGCCGTGAAAAATATTTTAGTGATACATTGTAAAAATGTGTTGATAACAGAACAAATAACTTTCATATGTAAGGTTGAAAAATCAGTATGTTCACCTTGTGGTATAAGGCTTTCAGTGTAAGCCTGTTTTACCTGTATAGTGTAACATTGTTGTGTGTTTACGTGGCGATCTCTCTGTTGATTGCCATAATAAAAGCTTGGCACCACCCTTTCTTTGAGAGTAGGCAGTCCCTTTTTTCATTTCATGTCTGAATGACAAACAGCTGTGAAAGCTTTATTATTTCTGATCACAAAACATATCCATGCCAAAAAAGTTTTGAGTTTTGAAGCCTGGTCCCCAGCTAGAAAAACTCATAACGCCTCTCAGCTGCTAGTCCAAGCTCTAGTCATATAAAAACTGGACTACTGCAATTCTCTACTGTCTGGCCTTTCAACCAATGCGGTCAAGCCCTTGCAAATGATCAAGAATGCAGCTGCAAGTCTAGTTTTCAATCAGCCTATGAGGAAGCCGTGTAACACCCCTCCTGATCTTCACTGACTGCCAGTTGCCACCTGCATCAAGTTTAAATCGCTAATACTGGCCTTCAGAACGAGATCGACAAATTCACCCCTTTACCTTAACTCCCTGCTGTCGTTATCATTCAGGTCTACATCCCCTCCCGTCATCTTCGGTCTGAAAATGAGCAACTGGTTGATCCATCAAAGCGATGCATCAAATCGCTTGCAAAAGCTTTTACTCATTCGGTTCCACTGTGTAGGAAAGAACTCCCAGCCTCCCCCCGAACTGCAGCATCCTTCACAACTTTCAAAAACCAGCTCAAAACATACCTGTTACGCATTTAATTGATTAACCAAAAACTGTCTGTCTTGTGTATATAAAAAAATAAAAGTATCTTGTTTATTATCTCCTTTGCTTGCTCCAGATTTAATCCTCCTAGTAGATGGCCATGTAAAGTAACGGTACTTTTTAGTGTGTTGACAATGTTTAAATAATTTCCTACTCGTAAGTTGCTTTGGATAAAAGCGTCTACCAAATGAATAAATATAATTGTATGAATAACTGTAATGTAATGTATGTAGTGAGTATGGTGGATGAACCCAATTGCAGGCAGCGTTGGACACAGACTTTTTAATAATAAAATATAAAACACAAAACAAAGGCCCAAGAGGGGAGTAAAACAATAATGACAAAGGGAATAATCAAGTAGACAACAGGAATACAGACTAGCTAGACTAGATGAATACAACACTAGACAAACTACACTGACTGGACTTGACTCTTGGTAACGATCACAGGCATAAACAATACTCTCCGTATCAGAGACATGCCACAACATGAACTAGCACAGGAACAGAAAAAACAAGGGAATTATATAGGGAGACTAACAAAGAAAGATAACAATGGGCAGGTGTGGGTTATGGGAAACAGGTGGAAAGCTATGCAAGGAACTAGAGGGGCGGGGCCAAATAGGAGACCGAAGAGAATGTATATTAAGTCATGATCGACAATAATATGTTTTTCTCCGCACAATACCAAAGGCTTTTTTCATCATGACTCTGCCACAAGACCAAGAAAAACATGACATGATAAGACAGAATCATGACAATGTGACTTCCAACAAATGGTCTTGAACAGTAAACATTTACATTAGTTTGAGAACATGTTGTTTGTGGAATATTCTCATTAATAGATATAAGATGTTGGGACCTCATATAGAGCGGCTAGACAAGCATTAAACCAGCACAAACCAGCTAGTATCAGCATTGAAATTCAAGGCTGATCAATGTCAAGGGTGACATTGTGTGATTTATGTTATTATAAATTATGATTATTTAAGTGCTTACTTCGTTGCTTGCTAGTCACTTGCAAAATATAGGTCATTGTAGTCGTGCATTTGTTTTTGTTGCTATGCAACAGAGGCAAAACTAAGCTACTGTTCATGTCTTATAATATTTTATTGTGGTACATAAATGAGTGACTGCTCGAAACAAGCTAGTTGCTTGCTACACGTTGGACACTACTTCCGCATTTGTCCACTACACTGTTGTCATGTGGTTTCTACTTCACTAAAGCCGATAACAAAGGGGAACACAGATATGACGCCATAAACATGCGACTGCACAGTCCCGTGTCACTGTTTAGAATGGCGATTTGCTCATGATTTACAAGTAGTTGGAAAATTTTGAGATATTGTAAGTACTCCGCTGAACAAAAAATACAACACGGGCCTAGTGGTTTTTGGATATTTTACAGCAAAAGTGTTACAAACTGTACCTTAAACTTAATCACTGAATGTAATTTTCATCTACAAATATGCTTAAATCATCCAAAAAAGAATATATTGTTACATGTTAAAATGTAATGCACAAATGTATGACTCTGTAGTCTGTACATCACTAATGTTTTACATAAAATAAAATACAACCAACCAGGTTCGTAAGAATAACATGTAGGAAAATATCTCTCAGATAGCGATGATGCCATTGCCTAAAGTCAGCCCGGCTTCCAAATGGAGAAAATAAAGGAGGCCACCAGTAAAGCCAATGTTCATCTGCAAACAAGAAAATGGGTATGTCCCAGGTAAAGGGAACACTATAACTCTTTCTGAATTCTCATGTTTTTACAAATTGAGGAAACCAGTATTTACTCTATTTATTATGGGATATTTGGGAAGCTTTCAGAAGTGAATGTCAAGTAAAATAATCCTGGACAACAGAATAATTATTTGAATATAATGTTGTTGTTAAGTTTGTAAATGTGGGGGAATGTGGTATTGTTGTTATATGTTTAAGCATATTGAATATGTCTTTACATAATCACAAACCTTGTACAAAAAACAAAATTATTTCTTTTTAAAAAAAAATATGTAAAACTAGTATTCTGCAACATTATTTTAAATGTGAATAAACTGTGTGTTTTCTAAAGGTGTAATGAACTGGACTTGTTTTATACTGTTGTTTGAGGTCTACTTATGATGTTCACGTGATTTGTACATTTAAAAACACCAAAATCAAAAAGTAATATGCTATTTTCTACCCAGGTTTTGAGGCCAGCTCTACAAACGCTCGGTTTTAATGGGCATGCCACATTGAAGACTTTATAAGTAAACGCCCACCGCTTTGATTGGAGAACAGTGCGTAGTTGGAGACTTCTGTGAATTTGGTTGGAGACGTAACGCTAGGTTACACATAAGCATCATTCACAGTTATCGCACGGCATTAGATAATCTGGAGACCTCCTATGATTTATATATGACCTCCCCACATTAGTATTTCATGTGACGCATTCACACGGCATGATGCTACTCAAATTTACTGACTTATTTCCAGGATGTGATGGCAAGGCTTTGTTATAGTTTGTATAGCCTATAGTTGTATTGCGTTTAATGACCTTACCTGTCAGCATTTGAGACCTCGATCGCGGGTCTCAAATGTTACAAGAGTTTCCATGATTATTAAACAAACGGGAGACTCACGATAACTTCTGGATATCACCCAGCACCTCAAATAAAACCAAAACACCCTCCATTATTCACAAATGGTGGATAAAACCTTGAAAATGTATATAAGAGCTCGCCAAATCAGAGATGGCGATTCGCATGGGCTTACGATCACAGACAACCTCTGCAATTAATACAAATGACTAGAGGTCCCCAGGTAATACTAATCTCGTGCATTAAGTGCTCAGGGAACATCAAGCGATATCTAACAAAGCAATAGTGAATCATAGTAAAAAATGTTTTACTCGCATAAGATTGCTGCGCCATTCCTATTGGATCCAATACTGACAGCAAAGCACTGCTTTTTGCCTTGTTCACAAAGAAATCCTCAGAGAAATGAAACGCACGTCTTTAAAAACGTACGTCTTTAAACTAACCACACATTCCTAATTTGGAATCCGAAGGAATGTTATCCAGCGACTGTTGTCATGATATCTCAGAAAGAACCCAATTGCAGGCACCAGCGGTGATGAAGGGATTAAACAGATTTATTAACAGACACAACAGGATCAAAACAAAACACCCACGAGGGGGAACAAGAACAGGGCTAAACAATACTAAATAAACAACAAAAAACAAAAGACTTAAATAACTAAAAATAAACTAAAACAAAACTCGACACAACGTCACACTAAAACAGACGAGGCAAGGTCCAAATACCGTATTAGAGGCAAGGCAAGGCAAGGCAAGGCAGGGCAAGGCAAGGCAGGGCAAGGCAAGGCAAGGCAAGACTGGGTGCACGGTACAAAACAAACATGCACAGGACAATGAAACATGAGGACTATTAAAAGGGGAAACAGACAAAGGATAATTAACAAGGACCAGGTGATAGGGATGAAACACTCAAGGAAAACAAACGAGGAAACGATGGCAGGAAACATAGACGAGACTCGGAGAGAGAGAGTGAGAGGATCCCTAAGGCCCAACCTCTCTCTCCACAAAGAACCTTAGGCTATGTCATGGCTCCGCCCAAAGACCAAGAATAGACAAGACAAGATGGCTGAACCATGACAGACTGTATTCTTCCACAACCAGTGATGGCACAATATTATGTTTAATGTTTAATAGCATGTTTGTTTATTGCTTGCTCGGGCTATCTGGTTATGCGCCACTTGTATTACTTCAGTCCTGGCATGCGCGAACCAGTGGGTGGGGCTGGAGAAGTAGTCGTTGACATCCTTTTTGTGTAGATGTTTTTTGTTCAACCTATTAATGTTGTCATAGATAGGTGCATTCCAGAACCTGCCGTTCGCTGGGCCAGGTGTCAATAACAGATTTCATCTCAGTAACAAGGGCGTTTTCAGTTCTAACACTTACATGATGTTAGCTTGAATATGATTCCCTCTTATATGAGAAAGCTCAGTTTAAATTGGGATTTTAATTCATGCCTCCTTTAAATGGTTTGCTATTGACACGTCAAGGTATATAATGCTGTCTCAATATTATAACACATTTTCGTAGGATCACTTTTCATGGTTGTCTGTTCCGTTTCATACACAGAAGCAGATTTATAGATTTATATCAATATATTTATACCAGGGGGGCACGGTGGCTTAGTGGTTAGCACGTTCGCCTCACACCTCCAGGGTTGGGGGTTCGATTCCCGCTTCCGACTTGTGTGTGTGTGGAGTTTGCATGTTCTCCCCGTGCCTCGGGGGTTTCCTCCGGGTACTCCGGTTTCCTCCCCTGGTCCAAAGACATGCATGGTAGGTTGATTGGTAGGTTCATCTCTGGAAAAATTGTCCGTAGTGAGTGAGTGAGTGAGTGAGTGTGTGTGCCCTGCACACGGGTTGGGATGGGTTGGCACTCCATCCAGGGTGTATCCTGCCTGGAGTCATGCCCGATGACTCCTGAGATAGGCACAGGCTCCCCGTGAACCGAGGTAGTTCGGATAAAGCGGTAGAAAATGGATGGATGGATATTTATTCCATGTCATTAGAAAACTAAAGATAATACAAAAAACACCTTAATTTCAGATGCAGTCAAGACCTGGGATACCGAATGCTCACTTGCACTAATGGACTACTCTCATAACTGCATTACCTCATCTACGGCACTGTAACTTTCATAACTGCATTAACTCATCTACTGCACTGTAACTCTATTAACTGCATCTACTCATCTATTGCACCAGAACTTCAATAGCTATATTAACTCATCTACTGCACTGTAACTTTCATAACTGCATTACCTCATCTACTGCACTGTAACTTCAATAACTGCACTAACTTATCTATTGCACTGTAACTCTATTAATTGCATCTACTCACGTATTGCACTATAACTTCAATAACTGCATTAACTCATCTACTGCACTGTAACCTTAATAACTTCATTTATAATGCACCGTACCTTAATTAACCGCATTAACTTATCTATTGCACTGCAACTTAAATAGCTAATGTCTGTAATTAATGCACACTTAAGTCACTTGCACTACTGTATAGTCTAAATTGTTATCTGTTCATAACCACCTGTACATTAATGTTCACAGTATATAGTCTTCTGTATATATTGTCCATAGTACATACCGACTGTCATATTGTCATAGAACATTCCTTTTGTAAAGTATTTTCATAGTACATGCCCATTGTATACTATTTTCCTAATATTGTATTCAGTATTTATTCAAACTGTATATCTGCACTTGCTATTTGCACTTCTGGTTAGACCTAAACTACATTTCGTTACACTGTACTTGTATATGTGTAATGACAATAAAGTTGAATCTAATCTAATCTAATCTAAATAAAAATCCTCAAAAACTTTTATTCAGGATTCAGTTCAGGTTTAGTATCAAAGTTTTTAAAATTTGTCATCCCCTTTACAATAGATGTTAAACACATAAGCAAGTAATTTGAATGCAATTACAGGTTGCACTGTGGTGGCTTGAATCCAACAAGTTTCACTCTGAATAGTGTTTATATTAATTCTGCAGTCAGTGATGGTGCACAATAGGTTCAGTGAAACCAGGTGACTTTCTTGAAATTCTAAACTCACCAGTCCTGTTTATCTGGGATTCTGCCTGGTGACACCATTGTATTAAAGAAAAACAAACAAATATTTAAAACTCTGTTTTCAATGAAACTATCAACAGAATTATCCTATTTTGCAGACATTTGAATATGGATCAATATCATGCCTTTAAAAATTGACCTAATTTCAAATAACATCCTAATTAAAGCCAACAGTCGTCCAAAAAACTCAAGTTTTATGTTTACTATGACAGTTATATGAAATGCGTCCATGCACATAGGTGTACTAAAGACAAACCTGGTGATGAAAATGAAATATTGTGATATTGCGATCAAAATTTTGATATATGTCCATATGCAAAACACATTTTTATTTGTTACATTTTAATAAGTACACAGGTAGTTTGCCTATGTACTGAGGGTTCCTGGTTACACATTTGCGTGTTTGGCTAAGTGCCCGGCTGCACCTGGTTCATGTAAGGTAATACCACCTCCAAATGTCAGCAAGGCAGGTCTGACAAAGATCTGATCGCCATTTTAAAAAGTAAACACAATTTCACCTGCTGCAAAATGGCTACCAACTTTGGCTCAAACAACAATGATCATACACCTGTATAGAAAATATGCGAAATTTTTCTCTGCTACAAAGTAATGATTTATATTGATGCACATGGGTTTAGTTTAAAATCCCATTGAGTTAGCACTGGCAAAATGTTGGTATGTAACAATAATTTTTTATTGATTATTATTTTAAATTTAAATTAGGGCTGTATTCATTTATTGCACAAAAATCAAGCAAGCAAAACATTCTGTTATAAAATGTCACAGATTAAAGAACTTCCCAGAACTTTCGAGTGAAGGTGCAAGCGGTTGAATAAAGTCACGTGATTTTTTGGAAATGCCAAACGTTCCCAGTCCTGCTAATGACGCTTGCTCTGGCAGCGCCATTTTGTAACTGCCGTCCATTTTGTGATTGGAAAAAAAAACGTGCCAAGCTCCGGTAAGAGCAAGAGGGTGCTTGTGCACATTACTTTCACTCTCTCGGTATGACAGTTCTGCTATATGCGTTTAAGTGTATAACGACAACACCAGATCTATGACATCAGGGGTTATACAACTGACTGTTTAATTCAAGAAGTGGCACAAATGTATTTAAACAGTAATTGCAATAGCTTAAATAGTTTTATGGCATATTTTAAATACAAATTAGATGTACAGAAATATGAAATCATTTAAATAAAAAAGCCATGGGAAGTGCTAAAAACACCCAGGAACAATTTCCTTCTCAAAATCTGAATAGTTCTGTTCGTTTTGATCATCTTTGTCTTGAACCCTTGTTGGAAAGTCCCTATTGTTCTTGTTTTGGCACTTCAGTTTGCTGCCTGGCTATGGCTGGCTGTGTGTTTGTGACAGTGATGTTGTGTTTTATTTTCCCCTTCTGGAAAAGGAAATGCCGGCAATGATGGTCAGATCAACATTACATTCTACTGCTTCAAAATAACTTTCCACATTGTGCCATTACAATGGATGTGTGTATTTGAAGCATATTTTTCTCTTTGAGTCCTGTCAAAGAAGATCATTTTTCTTGTCTCTTCTTCTTTTGGTTTGATTATATAATCACGCCACCAGCGGCAGAATATAACATGCCAAGCATAATTGTGAGGGTTTTGCCCTGGACTCTATACTATGAAGGCACTGATCAAGACCTGTGATTAGCGTCATTGTTTGCACCTGTTTTCCCCATTAGGTGGACTATTTAAGAGACTCTGTTTCTGTCTGTCTTTGCTTGGTTATTGTAAATGTTAGTCATCTCTAGCCTTAAGCTCTGTTTAGCTCTATGTACTCCTTGTGGTTTTTTCGAGATTTTTGTCTTTATGGATTACTTTTGTTATTCTCTCTGTGGATGCTGCTTTTTGCCTTGAGGATTATTATTTTCTTGTGGATAATAAACCTACTAATTTCTTCACGTGAGTGCCTCTGCTTGTTGGATTCCATCTACACCCTTTGGCTCTGTGGTAGTTGGTCTGATCGCTATCCCAACGACCCGAGTTCGGGCCTCAGCCTGACAGAATAACCAAGCCATTATGAATCCAACAGCAGGAGACCCACAAGTCTTGGCCACAATAGTTCAGCATGACTCTATGGTAAGACGACACGACACTGCTCTAGCACAACAAGAGAGTCTGATGACGAAACACTCTCAAATCCTCTCGGATCTACTTTCGTCTGTCCGTCAGATCTCTGAGCGACTGCCTGCGCCATCCGGGGCTTCCCCACCGGGAGCTGTCGGTCCTGTGGTTCCTCCGGGGCCTGTTTCTCTGGTGGAACCTCGCCTACCCCCACCACAGCGCTTCTCGGGTGACCCTGGATCATGTGATGGATTCCTCACCCAGTGTTCCCTCACTTTTGAACTGCAGCCCACTTCATTTCCCTCAGATCGGGCCAAAATAGCTTACATAATCACCCTCCTTTCGGGCAAGGCACTTACCTGGGCAACATCGGTGTGGAAGGCACAGGATCCATGTTGTGCAAACTTTGCAAGATTTGAAGAGGAGTTCAAACGAGTTTTCGACCATCCCCTCAGTGGTCGACAAGCTTCCGGAAGGCTCCTGAATCTACAACAAGGCCGTGGTAGCGTTGCCGATTATGCCATTCACTTTCGAACACTGGCAGCAGGAAGTGGCTGGAATGACGAGGCTCTGATGGTGTGCTTCCTTAATGGATTGTCAGGGGTGATTAAGGATGAATTGGCATTCCGAGAACCAGCAAGTAACCTCCAGATACTCATAGACCATGCCACACAGCTGGATAACCGCCTGAGAGAGAGAAACCAGGTTCGTTTTGCTTTCCATAATCCACCTACTGATGTTACCCGTGTTCCTGAGCTATCAGGGCTTCAAGAAGTTGGGAAGGACCCGGCTCTCCTCCTCAGAACGAGATCGTCGCATGAGAGAACACTGCTGTATTTATTGTGGTCGACATGGCCATTTTAGATCAACTTGCCCTGAACTTTCGGGAAACTATCAGCCCCGCACAGGAAAGGAAGGACTGTAACGGGAGTCACACGTTCAGATTCACCATCTAACTCTGGACTTTTCCTTCCTGTCACCCTCACTTGGGGAAATCACAGACATGAATTACACGCTTTTATTGATTCCGGCGCTGCTGGAAATTTCATGGACATTACCCTGGCCAACAACCTCCAGATTCCCACAGAGTTCATGCCTGAACCTCTTACGGCTACTGCGCTGGATGGCAGACCATTAGCCCCGGGGAAGATTACTCATCTCACCTCTATGCTGGGGCTCACCACGGACAAACACCATGACAAACTTAGTTTTCACCTCATTCAATCCCCTGAGTTCCCCATGATTTTGGGCCACCCCTGGCTCCTCCAGCACAGCCCACACATCGATTGGACCACTGGTACGGTTATCAACTGGAGTTCCAATTGTCAGACTGCCTGCTTGACACCTACTCTTCCCAAACATGTCATTGAGTCTCAAGAAACCCCAGATATCTCCCGAGTCCCATCCCAGTACCATCATCTCAAGGGGCAGAATATTTTCTTTGTCATCCCCCGAGCGTTCGGCCATGGACAAATACATCAATGAGGCTCTGGCAGCAGGCATAATACGCCCCTCAACTTCCCCCGCAGGCGCTGGATTCTTCTTTGTTGGTAAGAAAGATGGTGGTCTCAGGCCATGTATCGATTATCGAGGACTGAACAAGATTACAGTCAGAAACCGCTATCCCTTACCTCTGATGGCCACAGCATTCGAGATCCTACAAGGGGCATCCATCTTCACTAAGCTTGATTTGCGCAACGCGTACCACCTGGTGCGTATCAAACAGGGAGATGAATGGAAAACGGCCTTCAACACCCCGACGGGTCACTATGAATATCGTGTCATGCCTTTCGGTCTCACCAACGCTCCTGCGGTGTTTCAAAACCTTATCAATGACGTCCTCAGAGACATGCTCAACCTGTTCGTATTCGTCTATCTAGACGATATTCTCATCTTCTCGAGTTCTCTGCAAGAGCATGTGGTTCATGTCAACAAGGTTCTCAGACGCCTGCTGGAGAATCATCTCTATGTCAAACCCGAGAAATGTGAATTCCATGTCACCAAGCTTCAATTTTTGGGATTCATAGTCCAACCTGGTCTCGTAGAGATGGACCCTTTAAAGGTTCAAGCTATTGTGGATTGGCCTTCCCCCTCATCTGTAAAAGAGGTGCAACGTTTTCTTGGTTTCGCCAATTTTTACCGCAAGTTCATATTGAACTTCAGCACTGTGGCTGCTCCTCTAGCGGCCCTCACAAAGGGGAACATGGGCAGCTTTGTCTGGGGTTCTTCGGCCGAGTCTGCATTTAACCACCTGAAGAGGATGTTTACCACTGCTCCGGTTCTGATTATCCCTAGCCTGGATAAACCCTTTATAGTGGAGGCCGATGCCTCAGACATAGGTGTTGGAGCAGTGTTATCTCAGAGGGGAGAGGACGGCAAGCTGCACCCATGTGCCTTTCTATCCCATCGTCTCACACCCACAGAAAGGAATTATCATATAGGGGATAGAGAACTACTAGCGGTAAAATTGGCACTGGAAGAATGGAGGCATTGGCTTGAGGGCGCCAAACAACCGTTTCAAGTTCTTACGGACCATAAAAACCTTGAATACATTCAACAGGCTAAGCGACTCAATCCACGTCAAGCCCGTTGGTCGCTATTTTTCAACCGCTTCCACTTCACACTGTCCTATCGCCCCGGGTCAAAGAACATGAAGCCAGATACACTGTCCCGTATCTATGCAAAATCCCCTAAGGAGGATTCTCCTCAACCCATAATCCCCAGTGCCAAGATCATCGCCCCCATCAAGTGGGATCTGAGTCACAAGGTTGAGCAAGCACAATCCCGAGAACCAGATCCAGGAGGTGGACCTGTCAACCGTTTGTTTGTTCCCAAGACTGTCCGGTCACAGGTATTACAATGGGGACACTCCTCAAAACTCACATGTCACCCGGGTATTGGACGCACCCTCGAATTCCTCCAGAGGCGGTTCTGGTGGCCTACAATTAAAGAGGATGTCATAACATTTGTTAAAGCCTGTCCTACCTGCAACCAGAACAAGGTGTCCCACCGCCTACCCCAAGGACTGTTACACCCCCTTCCCATACCCCATAGACCCTGGTCACATCTCTCTGTGGATTTCGTCACAGGCCTTCCACCCTCCCACGGCAAAACCACTCTCATGGTTATTGTGGATAGGTTCTCTAAAGCCGCCCGGTTTATTCCCCTGCCCAAGCTTCCCACAGCCAAAGAAACTGCCAAATTAATTGTGGAACATGTCTTTCGAGTATTCGGCATTCCTCAGGACATCGTCTCGGACAGAGGTCCCCAGTTTTCTTCACGCTTCTGGAGAGCTTTCTGTCAGTCCCTGGGAACTACAGTTAGTCTGTCCTCGGGATTCCACCCAGAGTCCAACGGACAATCTGAGAGGATCAATCAGGATCTCGAGACCACCCTCCGGTGCATGGCGGCTAGCAATCCGTCTTCATGGTCTGAGTTCGTGATGTGGGCAGAGTACGCCCACAACACCCTGAAATCTTCTGCCACTGACATGTCACCCTTTGAGTGTCAGTTTGGTTATTCCCCCCCTCTGTTTCCCGAGCAAGAGGTAGAAGTGGATGTTCCTTCCGCCCAACATTGGGTTAGGCATTGCCGCCGGGTGTGGAGTAGGACTCGCCACAAGCTCCTTAAGACTTCTCGGCAATATCAACGATATGCCAACCGCAGACGCAGAGCACCCCCTACTCTACGTGCCGGTCAAAGGGTGTGGCTTTCCACAAAGAACATTCCCATGAAGCAGGAGTCTCGCAAGCTGTCTCAAAGGTTCATCGGGCCTTTCAAGATTGCGAGGAAAGTTAACCCAGTCTCTTATAGGCTGTACCTACCGAGGTCTTTGAGAATTAACCCCACTTTCCATGTTTCGCTGTTAAAACCTGTGTTGACTTCTCCTTTTCTCGCACCAGGCAAACCTCCTCCTCCCCCCAGGATCATTGACGGCCAAACTGCCTACACTGTCCGGTGTATTCTGGATACCCGCCAAGTTCGCGGTTCCAGGCAGTATTTGGTGGATTGGGAGGGCTATGGTCCTGAGGAGCGCTCCTGGGTTCCAGCCAAGGACATCCTCGATCCGAAACTGGTTAGAGAATACCACGCTCTCAACGCCAGTCGTCTTGGTGGGAACGTCAGGAGCCGTTCTTAGAGGAGGGGGTCCTGTGAGGGTTTTGCCCTGGACTCTATACTATGAAGGCACTGATCAAGACCTGTGATTAGCGTCATTGTTTGCACCTGTTTTCCCCATTAGGTGGACTATTTAAGAGACTCTGTTTCTGTCTGTCTTTGCTTGGTTATTGTAAATGTTAGTCATCTCTAGCCTTAAGCTCTGTTTAGCTCTATGTACTCCTTGTGGTTTTTTCGAGATTTTTGTCTTTATGGATTACTTTTGTTATTCTCTCTGTGGATGCTGCTTTTTGCCTTGAGGATTATTATTTTCTTGTGGATAATAAACCTACTAATTTCTTCACGTGAGTGCCTCTGCTTGTTGGATTCCATCTACACCCTTTGGCTCTGTGGTAGTTGGTCTGATCGCTATCCCAACGACCCGAGTTCGGGCCTCAGCCTGACAATAATGACAACACCCTGGAAAGTACCGAGGCGGCACTCTTTCACTTTCCTTTCTTCTGTTTGTTGGTGATGCCAAGCCGAAGCCAAGCTTCAGTGAACTGAGTGAATGGGGCAGGGAGGCAATGCTAAATGGATCAGATGCAAACCAGCCGCACCCTTGCCAAATTTATGAGCCTTCAACAATAACACTGTTTTACATCTCATCAATGATTACTCCGTTTTACTGCCACAGGATCAATCCTTAACGTTTATATTATAAAAATATGAAATGATAATGTGGATGACAAAGCTGGGAAACTTAGGGAAATTCTTCTAGCTGTGGAAGAGCATTTTGAAGCATACACAGATAAAGAACCTGCTTTAATGACTCATCGAATCAATAATGAATGGCTCACTTCTAAAATATCTGTGAAACTGAAAGCATTTGGGTTTAAAACAGCACAGTAGCCTACTGATTCTAGCAAAAACAAACATCAGAGAACTCAGAAACTGTGCTATACATTATAAATAAACAAATAACACCTGAACAGTTGATCTGAATTCAAAACACAATAGGGTCCAGCACTACCCACATTCACCTTGACTACACCTCATTCACCTTGTATCTTAGAGAAGTCAGTACACCCCTCACATTTTTGTAAATATTTTATTATATCTTTTCACGTGACAACACTGAAGAAATGACACTTCTAAACTGTGAGTGAACAGCTTGTAAAAAAGTGTAAATTTGCTGTTCCCTCAAAATAACTGATTTCCCTTTACCAAAGACAATAGGAGAATAACTCAAGTAAAACTTAAGGTATATTTAAAGGTAAAGTTACACTTAAGGTGCTTTATGAAACCGGGCCCTGAACCTACAGAAGACCACAGGATATTCATTTCATTACATTTACATTTAGGCATTTGGCAGACGCTTTTATCCAAAGCGATTTACATTTCTTTTATCCTATACATTTTACATAGGTATTTGCAATCCCCTGGGATCGAACCCACAACCTTGCATTGTTTACGCAATGCTCTTAACATTGAGTTACAGGAAAGCTGTAGCTGTTCTTTATCACGGATTAAGTGAATATATATTTTTTTGCATTAAGATCAGAACAAGAAACATAAAATGTGATACACAAATCTAATTTGTGATTATAATCATAACCGAGTGTTTCAGAATAAACATGCAACACATACACGTGAACATTCTGGACAATGTGAATAAAGTGTCATCAAGGCTTTCCCAGTCAATTTTGAGCAGCGCCTGAACTAGGCGGCTGGTCTCATTTTGCTATCGCGGTACTTTTATGGCACATGTGATCTTAAAAGAACAATTAGGAGGATCTGTTGACAGAAATGCAATATACAAAACTATCTCTTCAGAGGTGTATAAAGACCTTGCATAATGAATCGTTATATTTCTAATAACTTAGAATAAGCTTTTTATATCTACATACAGTGCAGGCCCTTACAAAAATTGTATTCGCCGCCATGTTTGGTACAGCAGCCCTAAATCGACAAACAACTCTACAACGCTCGCTTCCTCTCCCTCTCCCCTGCGGTATAGTGGTGTGGTTTGGAACGCAACAGACCCGTGGATTAAATGTAAGTTTATTCATCATTGAGTAAGAGAGTAAAACGAGCTCTCTCTATAGTTTTAGCGCCAACGCGCTCTCGCTATCTCTCTCTACAGTATCTGGACGAGTACAATATTAAAGCTGTCCAGATAAACAATGATGCTCAAAACTGCTTCGTCACACAGCTAATATTAGAACAAAAACAACAACATATCATGGTTCTAACAAACAGAAAAAACAATATTACTCACATACTTATCCGAATCAATGCAACCTCGGGGGTGATTTTAAGAGGATCTTTCTCTCCTCTCTGCTGCATCTCCATAGATATTTATGTGTATCTGTACTAAAAGACTTAGTACCACGGGTCCTAATGCGTCTCTGCTGGAAAGTCTTTATAATATAATATAATAATGGCAGGTCTCACCTTTAAGGGGGGTAGTGTTATCCCTCTCACTCTCTTATCCTGATCACTGGAAGTTCAACATGGCTCCCTGAGGATCTGAAAAAAAGAATTGTTGCTCTACATAAAGATGGCCTAGGCCAGGAGTCTTCAAGTAAATTGCTTGAGGTCCAGTAAACAAACCCTCCTTACCAAAATAGGTACGGACAATATAAATACCTAAAAACATAAACTGATGGTTTTTGGCAGACCAAAGAAATATTCATGTCTTTTCATATCTCTAGGACGGCATAGCAATGTCTAAGAACAATATAAGGAAAATGCCCTAATCTCTAAACCTGCACTGAACATACATTTCTTTCAACATTAACAACTTAAAAAGACAACTAAAGTGTTGTTTTCCCCTGAACTGAGATTTACAAATACCAGCATCAAGTTGTGATTGAACATCCTTGGATAACATTCCAGCTCTTCTTGTGACTGTTGCAGCTGAAAGGGGGTTTGTTTAATATTTACTTTTAGTTCATGTCTTTATTTTCCTTCTAAAAGTGTTTCACACGCAGCCTCCATGCACTCTTTTACTATTTTCCCATCAGTAAAGGGTTTGTGATGTTTTCCTAGGATCCACTGCATTCTGTGAACATTAATATGCTCATTGTTGGCCGGTAAGTGAGTGAGGGAGGATCTGCGTAGATCCCTCCTACTGGGCTTTGAGCTAATATATTTTCTGTGTTCTTATCTCGGACTGCCGCAGGTAACTTTCTTCAAAGTGTCCATGTCTAGTTTCATAATGCTGTTTAAGGTTTCCACTTTTGACAACCGCAACAGACTCCGATCAAATGGCGGCCACACAAAATATTGACACTTTGGGCCTAATTTGGACATTATCACTTAGGGGTGTGATCACTTTTGTTGCCATTGTTTCCACATGAATGTCTGTGTGTTGAGTTATTTTGAGGGGAAAGCAAATTTACAATGTTATACAAGCTGTACACTCACTACTTTTCATTGTAGCAAAGTGTAATTTCTTCTGTGTTGTCATCTGAAAAGATTTAATAAAATATTTACAAAAATTTTGAGGGGTGTACTCAATTCTGTGAGATACCGTATATTTGGTTTTGTGTGTTACATGGAGATGTGGGAGTATATGAGAAATTAAGTCAATGATACACTAGTGAAAGCTGTTGGTAACAGAATATAATGGGGTCATTTTTTTTTTTAAATCAGTCCCAAGCTGCTGTTAGGTGGGTTGGCCTGCACAGGCCCTCATATCCTTACCATTGGTCGATATGGAACTGTGATCAAGAACTCCATTTGCAACAATGGGTTTGTAGCTCATAATGATTTTCCTAAAACTGCAGGTTGTATTCCATATATGTTTACATTTAGTCATTTAGCAGACGCTTTTATCCCATACAGGAGTAATAATACAATAGGTGCTGAAACAAAGTTAGTAGTTTCAACAAAAAGAAAAAAAAGTTGTTTTTATTTATATATTACGGGGAAATTTTCACCTAAATACATGTATATTGTTTACCCACAATCTGTAACACTTTTCACTTCACTTGTAGGTTCTGGCGATCTCCCAGCTTTGGCTGTTTTTGAAGACCATTACATACAATACCATTACTTAAGATACTTAAGCAAAGGGATGCCTACTCTGGAGGAACAGTGAACAGTAAGTGTAAAAATCATTGCCAAAATTGAATTACTACTCCTTTATCTTAATTACCATAGTCTGTTCAACAGATCACCAAAGTAATGATTGTACTGTAGTGTCAAATGTAGTACTTTATTATTTAGTCCTTCACAAATCCATACAGTAAAACATTTTTCCTTTCAGTTTACCACATAAAAGAAAGTCCTGTATCATCGATTTGCAGCAGAGAAATTGTTTATTTGAACAGTGAAGAAACAATAAATACTACTAAAATAAACTATTGTCTGTTATTTAGGTCATTTATTTGGTTGTTTTAGTGTAATTGTCAAACTGCACCAAACAATTATTTTACAATTCACACCTTTTATCACTGTGTATTTTGCAGCATGATGTGACATCTTTTGACAGTAGGGTCAAATCAGGACAGACTTTGGCAATAGAGGGCCAAAGATTGACTCATCTGCTTCACTCTTTGTGTTCGTCAGTGAACTGACTGGCCGGTTTAGTTGAAGAAGTGCAAGATTATTTAAAATATAACAAACAAAAAAAACAACATAACCAAAAAGGAAATAAACTTGATTTACTATTTTAATAAGTGCACATATATATATATATAAAATCCTCTTATTTAGTGTGTATAATATTTGAACACAACTGATATTACCATATTAAAAAGCTCACCTATCCTTTTTCTAAAATATTGTTCAATCATACAACAGTAATTAAAACAGTAATGTACCAAACTAATTATTATTTAGTTTGAAACATAATACATGCCTTTATTTTCCAAATGGGAATGGTGGGCCCATTTTTACATTATTTAAATATATATGTAACTACTTTTAGCACATTTTTCATTTTAACATGAATGATCACAAACATACTATTTACACTCAAAAAATAGATTGTTGGATTACCCTTGCATGTTTTTTTTTTTGTTACAGTGTTTACAGTTCTAGTGAACCCACAGCATAATTTGGTTTTTAAATCAATAAAGCCATACAAAAAGATATGTAAAATACTAAATGATTTTACTTTATTCCAATTACAAGCAACACAGACAGCATTGGTTAATATTTGTCTCAGTTAAATTACAATACTAAACAGGTGCTGTTTCTCGTGAAAATAAAATGAAAAAATGAAAAAAGTTAAACAAAAAAAGAAAAGAAAAATGCTTGTATCCAAACCGACTAACATTGTATTAATCTTAAATATATATTTATGTTTTAAGTAAATACAAATGACTGAGGTTAAAACATGGTGATTTTGAAAAACCATACCACTGATTGACATACCACTGGCTACCACAGACCAAAACACCATATAGGGTTAAATTGATTTAATTATGACACCCATTTCCACACAATTTAATTGATTTTTCTGCCATAAACTGTGTGAATTTTACGGACAAGTAATTCTTAAGCTCATTTAATTTATTTTGTTTAATTTCAAATAAACGGAATTAATTTCTGTTAACTTAATTAACTTAAAATGCTTCAGTGTGACACTTTTTCAAAAATAAACATCTTTATTTTTTACCATATATATGGTGCTAGCAGGGATTACCAGAGAGTTTACTGCATGAGCATTTGCAAAGTATTTACTCACTGAGTCAACCTAAGTTAAACCTACTCCACGACAATAGTAATGCAAAAAAACAAACAACCGAAAATCTTATGAATTTCTAAATTCTAGAACAATAAACACTAACTTAGTCTCATTGTCTTTCATTCTGCACAAAATGCACATAAAATAACACTTAATTTTAACATGAACTATCTATCCCTTTTCTGTCTTAGATACTGGATCGCACTGTCGCCAAACAACTCAAAATCCAACTCAAATTACCTGTTCGAACCATTTCAATCTGGCTTCCGTTCGCAACACAGCACTGAAACAGCCCTCCTCAAAGTCATCCTACTCTCCGCAGACTCTGGTCACCTCACCATCCTCATTCTCCTGGATGTCATTGACACTATCAACCACACCATTCTTCCCTCCTGCCTGGAATCTTCCCTCGGCACCACTGGCACTGCCCTCTCCTGGCTCCAATCTTATCTCACCCACAGACAACAGTTCATCCACATCAACAACAGCACCTCTTCGTACGCTCCGCTGTCCCATGGCATCCCCCAGGGTTCGGTGCTTGGTCCTCTCCTCTTCATACTATACCGCCTCCACTCTTGGCAACATCATTCGCCACCATGGTCTCAACTTTCACTGCTATGCCGATGATGTCCAGCTCTACATCTCCACTAAATCCATCACCTCTGCCACCCACTCCCTCCAACTGCCTCAATGACATTAAATTCTGGATGCACACTAATTTCCTTAAACTCAACTGCGACAAAACAGATCTGCTCATCATCAGTCCCAAATCCATCACTAAAACCACTCACAGTTTCTCCCTTGCTCTCGACACCTCCACCTTGTCTGCATCCCTTCACAGTCGCAACCTCAGAGTCATCTTTGACAATAACTTCTCCTTTGAACACCACTTTAAACTGCCTTTTTTCAACTCAAAAGCATCGCCCGACTTCGGCCATCACTCTCCTTCTCTGCTGCAGAAACCCTCATCTATAACATTCAAATAATTGACAAAAACTCACCTGTTTTAAATGGCTTTTAATGTTTAGCTTAGTTCAATGTGCTTTTTGTGTTTTTACTATTTGATGTTGTTTTTGCTGTTTTTATGATTCTATGTAAAGTGTCTTTGAGTATTTAGAAAAGCGCTTACAAATAAAATGTATTATTATTATTATAATTCCAGTCATGGGATTAATGCATGCTTGGGACTCAGTCCTCTGCGTCAGTTAGTCAATAAAAATGATTCATGTTGTCACAACACAAATGGATTAAGTTACATCAAATAGTCACCTTTTTATGTCGGTATTACATATTTAAATTGGTTTAAACAGGAAACCGATACAAATGTGTTATATCAAACTATATTCCATAAGTAAAACAAATTACCTTTGAAAATATTTTTTGGGGTTCCCACATTTTGTGTCCAGCACTGTTGTGTCTGTGTTTATTTAAAGTGCTAGTTCATGAACTCTCCTCTACTCAAAGCATATCCAAACATATTATTGTACTTCTATGAGCAATATACATTTTACACGTTGTGCACAAAATATGATTAGGACAGCAAGGGATCATAGTTTTTACATTGAAATAATCTCAAAATAACAATATAATTATATCTACAGTATAGTCCTTTTGGCTTCTCTTAACTAGACAGGATTAAATTACGATTTGTGTCTGTTTATGAAAACATATTATATTTCTTAATAAAAACATACGATCACAATATATTACATATCAATTTATATCAAAAATATATATTTAATAATTTCTTAAAAATAACTTGCAATATTTTGTAGAACACTTTCCATTATGACTTTTTGGCAACTTTAATGAACACTCTTTTGGCTACCACTCAAAACCAGTCTTGTTGGTAATTCAGAAAACGCCAGATAAAAGTAAGACAATAGAATAAGACAAGTAGAAGATCTGGCCTCCATTTTATGATGATGGCACCTGTCTCAAAATGGCTGGTACATTGTTTTATTGAACTGATCAGCAGATAATTTCAGCCAAGATACACGCAGGTTAAATACCTGCAATGTTTGTCAAAAAAAATTGAAACATGAAAATTGAAACCAAGGAAGCATATAAATATTTTCCCTAATTATTATTATCATTACTATCAGCAAATATTTTGATTGTTTAGTCATTCATGTTGTATCTGCTGTCTGTTTACTTTTTTAATTGAAGGTATACAGCATATTCAGTTTGTGGTAAATGTTGCCATAATAGCGTCTAATGCCTATACTCTTCAGTGTTATCTGGATGTGTTTGAAGGACTTCCTGGCTGCACCCTGCCCAGCGGCACAATAGGCTGGCACCCACCATTTGTTTAGGGTGAAGGAAGCCCGTCTCCATTTTGTCTAACCAGCAATAGCAATAATCTTAAAAAAACAGCCATCTTGACTATATTACTTTCAATGCTTAGGACATTTTTTTGCACTGTTATTTGATTTCTCTTGACAGTAGGGTCAAATCAGGACAGAGTTTAGACAATGCCGTGGCAAACATTGACTCACCAGCGCCACAAGTGTTTGTTGGTGAACTGACTGGTTGGTTCGGTTAAGGGGAAGTAGAGCAGGCCTTTAATAAAATAACAATGGACCAACATTCATTCAATCTCACTCATACAGAGTGAGCTATGATAACACATTATAGTTAGGCTAAAGAACCACCAAATTTGTTCAAAATTCAACTATCCCAACCACCGTGTTAAATTAAAAATGCTCATATTTGACATAAAAATGGTAAAAAAATGTTTTTAGAGTTAAACACAATCCAGCATGAATTGATTTATAACCCAACAGTTGAGTTTGTCTCTTTTTCATCCGACAATATACTGAAAAATAACCTAGCATTGTGTTCTGTATTGACTAAGAGCAGCACATTTTACCCAAATATATTGCTATTGCTTTTAACTGTATTATCTACAACTCTGTTCATAGACCACTTCTTTTAACCTTCTAACCTTGTTTCTAAAATCTAACGTATGCAACCGCCAAAAATGTTCAAGTTTCCTTTGACTTTCTTTCTTCCTGATACATGTGTTTGACGTTTAGAAACGCCTTGTGTACTGCAACCTCTGTACTTGGGCCATTGTTTTATGACAGTTTAGAACTTGAACCCTTAAGCATATTTTAACTTATTTTTATGTATAACATATATTTCTATATATATTTTGCCTCACAAATAACAACTACGCAAGCGTACAAACAAGTGCCAACGAAACCACGTGACTTACTAGAAAGGCTCTTTCCGCCAGATATGTTCATTTGGGTTATTGGATGACAGAATATGAATAATTAATCATCCTTTGACCTGATTTTAAAAGTCTTATCACACACAGTCGATTGGTTATTTTGTTCTTATTTGTTATTTAGTATTTATTGTCAATACTTTACTTCTGTAATTTTGAAAGATCAGTTTTTGTTGAATTTTAGATACTTCAAAATATATATCTGTAACCTGTTTATTATTCAGTATAACCCTGTAGATTAAACAAATCTTAAATACACTAGTTTGAAGTATACCAATACTTAAGTTGAAGTTGAGGCTGTGTTATTTTAAGCATTGTGAAGCACCCAAGTTGGCCCTCTTGTTGGAAAATCCTTATTTTTCTTGTTTTCTTGTGACTGTGCATGTCTGTTAGTCTTGGTGCATTGTTGTGCCTTACAGCACATGCTTTATAGTGCACTTGTGATGTTGTACCTTATCACCCCCTATAGGAGAGAAAATGTGTCAAATACACAAAGGATCCTTGAATACAGTACTGTTAAATGTAAAGGCAGAGCTATGTACCATATAGATCTTAAAAACACAATTAAAATTAAGAGATAATAAATTGTACACATTATTGTATAATAACCTTGAAATTATTAGCAGAGCGACTTTTTTAATAAATTAAGTGAAATCAAAATTGTTGACCTTTCATTCTCTGAAATATGGTAAGTTATCAAAATAACATTTTAATGTTACATTTTAGATCCCGTTGTTACACAATGCTATGCCTATATTGATGCACAGGGGCTTAGATTAGAGTTAGCATTGTAAACATTGCCAAATTTTGAGATGTGGTTATCACCGTATATCCGTACATTTTAAGATGAAATGCCAAAATTTAAATGAAGCCTGTTTTTATTTACTGCAAAAAAAATGATTCGCTTGACTAATGAATCATTCTGATCAATAATGAATTCAGAGTTTACAGAACTTCCCAAGTTAGTGAATGCAGAATTAGTTTTGTGAAATCACGTGACTTTTTGTAAATGCCATAAGTTCCCCGTCCCGTTCATGTGGTGCTCTGGCATGGCCATTTTGTAACCGCCGGCCATTTTGTGAAAAATAAATCGTGCCAAATCATAGCTATGAGCAAGTGGGTGCATGTGCACATATTCTTACTTTCACTCTCTAAGTAAATGACAGTCTGCTATTTTTCGATGCGTCTACGTTTATACCCACACCACAAGCTAGTGTTGGGCTTTTATATAACCCATTCTCATTTCCTCATTTTCAATATTAATTAACCTCCATTTTTGTAAAGGACATGAGAAATGGTTCATAAGAAAAAATCGTATTTTTTCCTGCATTGATTTTACCATTTTTGTAATCACATTAGTTGTCATAATGGATATTTGTCACTATGTGGAACAATATTTTGTATTCCCCTAAATATTCCATTTCGATTGATCATCGTTGTTTGAGCCCTCAATGGAAAGTCCCTATTGTTCTTGTTTTAGCAGTTCAGGTTGCTTACTTGCGTCTGGTTCATGGTGTGTTCATGACTGCGATGTTGTGTTTTATCTCCCCCTTTCGGAAAAAGAAATGCCAACAGTTATAGTCTGACCTACATTGCATGCTACTGCTTGAGAACAACTTTGTACATTATGCCACTTCATAGAATAAAAACTTTCACTAGACACTATTGTTGTACCAGACACAATTTTTTATTTCAAATAAAGAAAAAATGTTGGTTAAATTAAAAGTTACATTAACCATTATATTCAGTTCGAATTTTAGAACTTCATATTGAGCTAGACAATAGGTAACACCAATTATGAGTATTTCAAGTTAAAAAAATGTTTAACTGAAATTACATGCTTAACTAAGAATGTCGGGCACAAAGAGGAAGGTTAAAAGCGAAGAGAAGCCATTTTCTGATCCCCAATGAGAGATTATAAAATGTCGGACAATAACAGACCACAAACATGCTACAAAAGTGCCCAACAAAAACACAAAACAAAACTATATATTTTTTTTTAAAGGTGTGTGCGTTTGAAGCATATTTTTCTCTTTGAGTCCTGACAAACAAGATCATTTTTTCTTGTCTCTTCTTCTTTTGGTTTGATTATATAATCACGCCACCAGCGGCTGAATATCACATGCCAAGCATAATGACAACACCCTTGGAAAGTACCGAGCCGGCACTCTTTCACTTTC
This sequence comes from Triplophysa dalaica, assembly GCF_015846415.1. Taxonomy (NCBI): domain Eukaryota; kingdom Metazoa; phylum Chordata; class Actinopteri; order Cypriniformes; family Nemacheilidae; genus Triplophysa; species Triplophysa dalaica. The sequence goes on along the minus strand of NC_079566.1, from coordinate 12,422,401 downwards.
TTTTCTTCTGTTTGTTGGTGATGCCAAGCCGAAGCCAAGCTACCAGTGACCTGAGTTATGGGGGCAGGGAGGCAATGCTAAATGGATCAGATGCAAACCAGCCGCACCCTTGCCAAATTTATGAGCCTTTAACAATAACACTGTTTTACATCTCATCAATGATTACTCCGTTTTACTGCCACAGGATCAATCCTTAACATTCATATTATAAAAATATGAAATGATAGTGTGGATGACAAAGCTGGGAAACTTAGGGAAATTCTTGTAGCTGTGGAAGAGCATTTTGCAGCATACACAGATAAAGAACCTGCTTCAATGACTCATCGAATCAAGAATGGCTCACTTCTAAAATATCTGTGAAACTGAAAGCACTTGGGTTCAAAACAACACAGTAGTCTAATGATTATAGCAAAAACAAACATCAGAGAACTCAGAAACTGTGCTCCATTATACTTTATAAAACAGATAAATAAACGAATAACACCTGGACAGTTGATCTGAATTCACACACAATAAAGTCCAGCACTTTCCTCATCCACCTTGACATACATACACGAGAAGGTTTTGTGTCCCCTGCCTAGTGCACTTCTATGTTTATTTACAGACAAATGTATTACCATTCTAAACAATGTACATGCGTACGTAATATAATTGACAATATGATAATGACAAAAATGAAAATTATGTGATTCTAAAATAACTAGAAAATGTTATCAGCCTTTCTAGATGTTTATATATGGTTTAACCTACTGTATATCAAATCATTGTTAACATAAGCAGGCCATGGAGGGCTGTGCCGGTAAGATTTGGTACTTTGACTGATAATCCCCTAAAGTTCCCATGGGTTTACTGCAAAGGGGGGGGGGGGGTGTAGCTTTATGGTTACATCAACAGAAATGTGGTAAACACTGGCTTTGTTACAAACCGATTCTTAAGCCTGGTAAGTCCCTTCAGAATAAGCAGTTTGGAGCGAAGACTGGCGAAGAGCACCCCCAAGAGACTAAACACAGGACAGCGTCTGAAGAGGACGTAAGGAGGTGGACTCTGTCAGACAAGAGAACAAGAATGATATTAAAACATGTTCCCTTTATGTTGTTTGTTGTATAGGATTTTGTCCTTAATTGGACAAATGTTTTGTTCAATATTGTTAAAGCAAAGTATTTTTAAACATCAGGTAAAAGGCCACACATGTTATTGTCTGATAATACAACCTAAAACTTCCACACTCACATGGCAACATCTTGCGTTTCTCTGACCCAATCAAAAACAAACCTAGGACACCAAATCTGCCTTGAAAGTTAACTTGTAATTTACAGACATCAGCGCCATCTGGTGAATAAATTTAACTTTTTCATTATGGCAAATATATTTTTTATACTGTAAATTTCAAGCTCAATCATATATTTATATTTGAACATCTAACGTTGCGTTTATAGATTTGTTCTTATTGTTATCACTGCTTTCTATGATTTGTTTAAATTCTAAACTGTGAATAAATGCGTCTGCATGTTTGAGGTCTGATGGTTTGTGGGATAATAGATATGCAAACAAATGCAATGATGTGGTTTGTTTTAAGTCATCTCTACAGTGCACATCTATAATCTTTGGTTTAGGGTGAACCATTGGCATGTGGGTTCACAATTATAAAGAAAATACTCTATGTACATCCATCCATCTATTTGTAAATATAAAGCTGTATTAAAAAAAATTGAGGAAACATGCAAAATAGAAAAAATATTTCCCAAGAAGACCGCTGTGTCTACCATAACAAGCTCTCTTCTTGTGTTGACATATGTAATAAAAAACAGTACATCTAGGAGTTTTCATTTCAATCGTTTTTTAAATTCCATTTAACAAGTGTTTATTATAATAAATTCAAAGCTTAAGTGAATTTAGTCAGTCTCTTTTAAAGAAGGACATTTTCATTTAAATAAAAAAATATGTAAACTAGGACACAATTACTAATCAGCCCTTTTATGGTGTACACTGCTCATCAATGGGCACCAAATGACATGCTTGAAAATATATTTGTGTATGCTAAACGACTACATGACAATTATCTAAAATAACTTTTAAAGAAAAATCTACTTTTTAATGAAATCCCTTATATATTAACTGTGATTACAAATTAGATTACTAACATTGGCCTCTATTATGTACAATATAACATGTTATTTGAGAATACTGTAAATATCAGTTAGAAGTAGGGATGGGTATCGTTAAGGTTTTAACGGTACTACTACTTTTATCGGTACCACTTATCGGTCCGGTACTTTAACGGTACTCTTATCGGTACTTTTTGTTGCGTTTTTTTTATGAAAGACGAAACTAAAGCTGGAGTTTTTTTTCACTATTTAAAACATTCGTATTCTTTACATTCGTTGACCTAACATATCTTAATGCAGGTAAAAGATGAATGATACCCGCCTATTATTCATAGAGAATTTAGATAAAATGCATGTGGTCCTAAATTTGTTTATGTTTTTTGTTGTTTTTGTTTAAGAATAATAATAAAGAAATGGTTTTCCAATTATGTGTTGTGGCTGGAGATCTTCTCTTTTGTGATGATGTGTGTAGTGCAGCACATATTTCCTTCATTTGTGTGTTTGTGCATTTAATACTTATGATAAATAGGGACATAATATGTATAAACACACAAACACACACACATGCTGCTCAGTGTGAAGGGGCTTTGGAATTCTCTTTTGTTTGGACCAGATGCTGGAGTGGCTTGGTTCACTGTAACTGCAGCTTTACATTCACATAAATTACAATGTAGTTAACTCTGTTTGGGCTTAAACGTTATACAGGTTTGGAACCTCTTGCAATTTACATGAACACAAAAAAGTTTATGTATTTCATCGCTACAAATTAATTTTTTAGGTAAGCTCTGCTTTATAATTTCTTAAGCATAATTTATTATTATTCATCCATTTTAAATTCAGTACTGTGAAAGCGGTTTTTAAGTTTAAGATTTATTTAGGCTACTGCAGAAAAAAAAACTCTAAAGATTTATATGTAGGCTATTTTTTATGTGATGTGTGTTTATACAATTATTACATAATAATTTAAAGAAACCTTATGCAATGTTTAAATTCTGTCTGTGTTATTTAGAAAGACTGCTGGGCTAGCATACGCACCTGAGGACGTGGATGACGAACTATTAGTTTGCAGGCAGTCGAAAACTTTGCATCTCTCTGTCTGCACATAATGCACTTTAGAGATATGTTTAGACAGATTACTTGTGTTACCACTCTTACAAGCAAAAGTCTTGTTGCACTTATTGCAACGAGCATTATCTGTGTCTACTCGCTTGAAATATAGCCAGACTTTAGAACGTTTGTTTCTCTCCGCCATCGTCACTATTATATGCGCGAGCTTTCGTGTTGTGTGCGCGCGAGCTCCGTGTAGTGTGGAACAGACGTACATTTTACGTGCGGTGCGAGATTGCGAATAACGAAAATGCAGGTAAATGTCTTAAATATTATCTCAAATTAGAAATGGCTGGTCAGTTAAAATGCTATGTAACGTTTATTTAGCAATAATAAATAGGAAATGTTTTTCTTAATTTCGCAAGTACCGATAGCAGGACCGTTAACGTCAGGGCTTATCGATACTTCGGTCTTTCACAATTTAGCCCCGAGACCGATAAAGTACCGAGTTTCGGTACCCATCCCTAGTTAGAAGTCATATTTTTACTATGTTTAGGAAGAGCACATACACGTATGACAGTGGACTACTTCAGTGCTAAAATTGACAAAAATGTATCTGGGGGTTTTAAGATGTTATAAAAGAGCTTTGTAAGAGAAATTACAAAAATATATAAACATATTGCAATAACATAAGTGTTTTGTGTACAAAATGCCAAACCAGCCAATTATTGTCAAGTGTAGCCTACATTAAATTATCCATAAATTAAACATAATCTCAAAACACGTTGGACACTTTTGGTGGAGTTGACGCAATATAAAGTTGTCCCTTGTTACTGTGTGTTTGTGACAAGTGTCGGAAAAATGTCTTATTGGTCCTACATCACACAACAGCGTTACTGACTGTGAACAGCAACAATGGAACAACAAACAATCTAAAGATACCTACATCTTGAGTGATCAAATATCTTTGATAAACAAGTTGAACAACTTTGGTAGGGGGCAGAGTAACGTACAGTAGCAGTGCAGAGTCACCGCTTCAGTAAACTGTTACTTCTTCTTCTTCTTCTTCTTCTTCTTACAGTTTTCTGGCGGGTAGCACCATCGCCACCTACTGATATGGAGTGTGGATCCGACATCTATCCACCCCACAATTTACTGTTCTTTTCAAATTATACAACAAACTATCAGTTCCAATAGTAATTATATTATTTGGGATTATCTTTTAAAAAAAATCGCGCTCTTCACAATACTTATGACAAGAACAAATAACATGTTCTACCGACTCTTCTATTTCACGGCATCATACAAATCAGTTGGATGCTTATTTAACAGTTTATAATTTAATCAAGATTAGTATGTCCTACTCTTAAACTTGTTAAAAGGGGTCCTCTGTATTGTTTATTTTATTTATTCTCCCTGCTCCTTTTTTGTACCGATTCTTTTTACGTCATCGCGTTATGACGCCTTTCACAGCGGGGCCAAAAATAATGGAACATACAAAAATACCTCAATTATATTTAATTACATGTTATTTACATTTGACTAAATAATTATCATCACCATCTTCCAGTTTGCACGTATTCAAGTATATATAAAGTGAGTCTTCGCAGACTTTTTACGAGACACGAACCGTTTGAAACGATTTAAAAGAATGGAAAGTAGTTTTCTGTTCTCTCGTTTCCCAATATAAACACTAGATGGCACTGTTGTATACGTAATAAGAACTCATCCCCTGTTTCGGTGGATAATGAAGCCTGAGTGCAGTTCTGTTATCCTACTTTAGTTGGTTACATTGTTTTAAGTTAGTTAGTTTGTTAATCCACCTGAAATTAAACAACTTTAAGTATAAGAGTGATACACATCCCGACTACCAATCCATACAGACATGAATGCAGCTTTACCATAATAAAACTAGTCTATACATATCAAAATCACAAATTCAAGAGTTATTTGACTCATACCAATGTACATACTGTATAGTACAAGTGGTAGTCAATTCATCACCTTCTTTATCGTATTAGGATAAATTTGAATTCAATAGATAAACAAAGGGAATTTATTTCTGTAGCTTTATTTAGTTTATTCAACAGTGGTAATTCTACATTGACTTTATTTCTACAGTTATCAGTGGATTCATAATTGCTGAGGTTAAATGGAGCAAGAATGTAACAAAAGAGTCACATACCAACCCTTCACACCTGTGTAGTGGAAGTGTAAAAGCCATCGGGATGGTTCTTTGTTTCTTCTTTCAGAAAAGAAGTGCAAATGGTTGTCAGAATCACGGGACCATCACTGCTAATAGATCAACAATTAAAGTAGAAGACTAGCCAGATTGTCTCCCAAATAAAACACTTCACAGATGATCCTGTAAAACCTCAAAGAATCTCCTGTTATCAATGAGGAGTCAGACACAGTTTAGTTTAGTGAAAAGGCTGGGCCGAAACTGAGTTTAGGGAGAGAAATAATAAACAGACAATATGTTTTAAGGTTTATTCTTTCTATTATCACTTTTATTCATTGGAAAAGTTACATAAATAAAAAAGGGTTTACAATACACCGAATGACATTAGCACAAACACATTGTGAATACAACGACATGTTGTTGTTTGCACAATCTAGTCAAAAATGTGATTAGACCAATCTAGTCAAAACACCACAATCCTCATTATAAAGGTCTTGAAAATTATTCATAGTCTCTGTTCAGTCTTTAAACAAAGCATGTCTGTCAATGCAGAAACCTGATAACTGATCATAAAAAACAGTGTACATTACACTGTACAAGTGCATGTTTCCTCAAACCCGCTGCATCTGAATATCCTACTATTATGAAAAAGAAAGTGGAAGAGCAAGAATCATAGCAACTGTTTCCCCTGCTGGCCAAGTTGCCTTGTGACGCTGAGTCACTGGGTTTGTGTTGTCTATGCTCAGCTGTGTGGAACTTGAGTGACATGCCATGCTTGTGTTTTCTCATTTGTCATGCTCTTCCATAAGACGCTATTGGCTTGTTATATGTTGTACAACAGTCAAATAGCTAAGAAGCTTAGGGAGTTTTTATTATATTCAAACACATAAATGCATCAAGCCATCAGATGAAAAAAATCATATTAATTGCCAAAACTATGAGTTTTGAGAACCATAGAATAATATGTTTTAATGCAAATGTCAAATAGTTGGGGAAAATACAATGCTTGTGTTTTCTCATTTGTCATGCTCTTCCATAAGACGCTATTGGCTTGTTATATGTTGTATAACAGTCAAATAGCTAAGAAGCTTAGGGAGTTTTTATTATATTCAAACACATAAATGCATCAAGCCATCAGAAGAAAAAAATCATATTAATTGCCAAAACTATGAGTTTTGAGAACCATAGAATAATATGTTTTAATGCAAATGTCCAATAGTTGGGGAAAATAGAAGTTATCTTATAATGTAGTTATAACTAGTATATGAAGTCATGATTGGTTAATTGTGTGACACTAATCTGTATAACTTTGTCTATTTATTGTCAATACAATTGGAGATTATCACCAACAATGAAAAAGTACATCATTCCTCCTTGCATCATTTATTGCTTTGCAGGGACCTGATTGAAATTGACTAAATGTACATTGGTTATATTTAATGGTTAGCTTATTTTAAAGTCAAAACAGTCAACACATTTCCAATGCTATAGGCCACACCAACTGTGGGGTTTCGGGGAAAGGGAGTCAAATGAAACTGCACATGCGCAGAGAAGACTTTCTTGGGAGATGAAAGCTATTGATTACACGGATTTCTCGCGCTTGTTACCGTTTTAGTTATGAGACGCGTATTATTTAACTGAATTACAATATCGAAGCAATGCAACCAACACAAGCAGGAAATCGGATTGCATTATTTAAGAAGCTTATCTGGGTGAAAAACCATCTGGTTTATTTTTGCGTTGGCGCGGTGCTTTGCGGAACACGTGATCTTTTCCATCCAATCATGGCGCTGCAACGTTAGTCATCGTCTTCTTTGTTCTGGATTTATTAACTTTGTTGACTGAATATTCGTTTACATTTTAAGGATTATTCAAAACAGAGTCTTTTATCACTAAGGAATGCTGTTAGTGCTGTGACGCTTATCAAAAAGACGACATGGTTCTCGAAATCTTGTTTAAAACGGGGTTTCAAGCGATACGAGCGGTTGAGTATGTGTCACGTGACTCACCCTGCCCCCACGTCGATCCAATGAATGGGGAAGAAGAAGTCGGACATGTTTGAGGGTAATGTGCTGAATAAAGAAACGTGGCCGAGGACAAGAAGAAAAAACAGGATTTTTTAAAACAATGAGGAATTCGATATTTTCTGTTTTTCCTTTTTATTTCATTTAATCTGGATAGAGGTATATGGAAGGAGACCTGTTTTAAAGACATTTCTTATTATTGTTCATCGTTGTTTAAACAAGATTTAAATTCGACATTTTTATTTAAACAACGTACAGATAAACACATTTGGCCGATTAAGTGCGTTTTTTGGCTTCTAACAATCTGTGACATTGTTTCATATCTGTAACCTTGGCAGTGGGGGATGGGCGGCAGTATAGTTTCTAAAAATCTGTTGTCCCTGGCGATTTTACATTTTAAAACTTTCAAATGTTGTATGTTTTAAAGTTACGTGACTTTTCAGAAAGATTATGTGCGTTTATCGTTTTAGAAGGGAAGTCTGTTGTAGTTCAGCCGATTACTGAGATGATGTAACCTGGGTAATTAAAAATGTCGATGAGATCAGTTAATATTGATAGGTGCCGCATTAAATAAAAACTTAATAAGGCGAACAAACGTATTTGAGTTACGATGATCATTTTGGTGGTTAGATTTCGTTTGTGGCCTAAAATGTTGTGCGTTACTATTCTAGAACTTTCGATTAAGAATGCGATTACTTTTCATCGTGTAATAATTTGTCTTTTCGGTTATTTTTGCGTGTTCAGGTTCATATTATAGTCGTGTGTTATAGATTTAACCACCGAAATTCGTCGTTTGAAGGAACAAAGTTGCTGCGTCATTTTATGGCGGACACTCCTTGTAGGCCATGTTGAATCGACCGAGAAGTGAAGGGCGTCGAGCACGGTTTATGTGTTTGAATACTATTACAGGCTTTACGTTTTTTATTTATTTACCACGATGCGTTTTAATATTGTGTTGTTTTAATTACACAATATTACACCTTTCTGTGTTCGATGTCGTCGTATTTTCCCTGTAGCCTTTAGGGACGTGGCACTACTACAAGTTTTTGTTAAACAATACTTTGTTTAAGTGAAGTTTTGTAGTCTTATTTTAGGAGTTCGGGGAGCTAAAAACGAGGTGAGCTCTGTGTGTGCGTGTGCAGCATTTGCTTCACGCGCGTGACCAATCGGCTGAACCAATGGCGTGTTTCCAACTTGCCCTGGATGATCGCGCCTTAGTTTTGGTGGACCAATCAGCGAAGCTTGTTAGAGATACGTTGACGTAACAGAAACCCCTGAGAAACGTAGTGTTTGTTTTCCTATCCTTGCGTGTTTAAAACTACTCTCGAAAACATTTGATTGTATTATTGTCTCATGTCTTGAACGATAGTAGTTCACGTACAAATGCTTTAACCTGCGAAAATCCACGAATTGTTCTGAAAGTGCTCTAAAGGCGTGGCCTATTTGACGGACGTCTAGAGCGGCCTGTAGCAAATGCGTGGGGGTGTACTATGGCATTACATCAGCCAATGGCGTCGTCGTTGGGTTTATAAAAAGTCGGGCGGAGCCTTCGCGTCGCCATTTCATTGTAGCTGTGAGCTGGATGATAGAGGAAGTCTGAAAAACAAGGCCGCGAAACTCGGATATTCGAACGAAACCGGTTAATAAACTGAATCCGGATCCATCCCGATGGAGACGGCCATTAGCCCGCCCTTTGACAGGTACCGGTTCGAGTAAATGGCATTACTCTTGTTCTGTGAACGAAAATGTTGGAATATTGTTATTATTTGGCGTCTTTCGGAATTATTTCGTTTTAATCAGTTGTAATCTGTGGCAAAACAAAGCGGGAAATACCGGACTATTCGCACCACATTGTTTTCCTTTCCGATGCCAGTAGTACTGGGGACTATTTTTTGCAGGGTCAGTTTGCAATTGGTCTTCAAAGTTGTATAAAGTGCAATTTTAACGAGCATCTGGTCGCGTGCACTGCGCAGGCGCATTCTCACTCTGAGAGGCAGTTCAATGACGTTTCTTTGCCGATGTTTTAACTATCTGGTTTAAACGTTACCGCTAATGTTTGTCGTTTGTGTCACCGGTACTGTAAAACTGACTGTAAATCCCGTCTGAATGCTTAGCTAAAGTGCTAACGGTAATTTAGCAAGCCCGGCTAATTCTATCAGTGTCTAGTAACTTTAATCATAGGAAATGTTTACATTGATTAACGGATATGTTTTTAGGATGAGGGAAAAGTAAAGCATTGGAAAGCCATTGCATTCATAACAAAATATTTTAAATAGCGTTTTTATAGGGTAACGTTACTGTAACCATGTGGATCAATAGTGACATAAAATGTTGCATAACGGAAATTGTTGTAAAACACGCTAACGTTACGTTTATTTTTAAACTTAAAACGTTATCACTACTGTGGTATGTAATACGTAGCTATTGGATTTAAATTGGGTCGTAAATATTTATTGGCGGGATTCCATGGTTACGGAAACATACACAGATTCAAAAGATTTAACGAGTTTAATTTTTTAATTTATTTTTGTATTTGAGACTTAAATGCGTTTGTCTTGCATAGTGATGACTGTAGTTCGTATTAAATGTTATATTTTACCCTTAAAACTCGTCATGCCCTGAAACTATTCCCTTGTTATGCGCTTCCGTTTCACCACGTGGAGTTTGTCAACATTTTGCACGCGGCTCCATCGGCGTTAAGCCCGTGTGATCAGATCAGAGTGGCTTTTCATGGTGACTGCCATTGTTTTGTGAAATCTATTAGTACAACACTGAATAATATGTGGAGTTGTTCCTTGTGGTTGCTAAGTAACCCATGTAGTTAAATGATCGACTTGAACTCTGCCTCTTGCCCCCTCCCAAACAGACTACAGTAGTTGGGACAATGTAATCAGACCCACATTATAAGAGAGGGAATCCATGTTTTATTTATGCTAACATTTTGTTTTTACAGTGTTTTCTTACTTTCCAAACATTGTTTGTATTCCAGATATTTTGCTCTAATAAAATAACAAGTTTTCAATGTCAATGCTGTGAGCTTGTATCATTCAGCACTAGTTTCTGTTAAACGTTTTGTCCTTTGATTTTTTTTGATTGGGTAAATATAAGGCTAAATGTTTAATATCTTTGATTTATAGTGTGAGACGTGTCCTGACAGTTAAATGACATTAAAACTAGTTTCAAACTAACATTTGAAGCTAAATTATGTACTTGCTTCTAAACATCTAAAGAAGGTGTGTAAACATTTTAAAAGAAAAGCGAAATATCATCTCAAGTGTATACTTGTTTAGTAGCCTGTACTTTGCACTCCTTTTACTAGTATTACATAACCGTCTGCTAAAAAATCTAACAATTAATTATGATCTACATTTTGGACTATTCATCGAGCACTAGAATACAGAAATATTTGCATTTTGCTGAGAATGCATAAGATAAACCACTAAAGGTAAGTTTTAGGGAGGAATTTGAAATTTGTCATTGTTAGATAACCCAACAATGACAATTTATAAAACTTTTTTATAAAAATTAAACGCGACATGCAACAATTACAACAATTTATGGGAGCACTGCAGATATACTTTCTGACATGTCAAATAATAAACAAGAGCAAGGCCATTTCATCTGGGATTTATATTATGTATACATTTTTTGCAATATTCATACAATTTTAGCGTTGTAAGCGGTGTAACTGATACAATGATAAGGTAATTATGGGTAAAATAAAGGTTTAAAGAACTTCAGTGGGTTTGTACAGCAGTATTAGTTTAGTATAAGTTAGTGTTGCCCACTTTCTTAAAATGGCAAGATAATCATCTAGTTACAGCAACTATCGCAAACTTAATTTGGAATGATGTTATGACATAAGGTCAAAGGTTAGGTGTAAGGTTTGGTTTGTAATTCAAATCATTTGGCCTGTTGGCCAGACTAATTGGTTGATACTTGATGACAATCCCAACATTGTCCAGTCTGGGTTAATAGGTCGATTTAGAACCCACCCCAAGTTCCCAGTTGGGCTGTGGTGCATCCACTTGGTATGTGCTATTTAGCGTAACCCAAGCCAGGCAAATAAACTGCTGATAGGGCAGTTATAAATACATATTGGTACATGTAGTAACAGTTAGTAAGGGTCTGATTGATGACCTGATCCCATTTATTACTTTGAATGTTTAATTTATGTGTTTTCATTTAGTCCATGGAACCTTTCCTTGTATTATCTCTGGCATGTCTTTAGTTACCGAACAGTTATGTCTGCAGGAAAACACAAAATATTTTAAAGTCTCTCCATATATTTGCGTCTTTAGTTTTTTCTGCTTTTCAATGTGCTCTACACAGCCCTGTTCCCTCATCAACCTCATTCCTGTTCTCCACAGCTCTTTGGGCGGGAACGACGGCATGCAAGGGGCCTTAATGATGGATCAGGCCATCTCCGGCCCTGGCAAGCGCATCCGCAAGCCGTCGTTGCTGTATGAAGGTTTTGAAGGGCCTGCTCTGCCCCACGCACCTCCATCCGGACCCCCTCAACCCCCCGTGCGGGACATTAATCGACCGGGCCGCATGACCAACCAGCTGCAGTTCCTTCAGAAGGCTTTAGTTAAGACACTGTGGAGGCATCACTTCGCCTGGCCATTCCACGAACCAGTGGATGCCTCCAAGCTCAACCTCCCAGTGAGTTTCTATATTTTAAAATGAATTGGTTCAAGATTGAGACCTTGGGACTTTTCTAAGCTAACAAGCACCAACAGGGAGTTTTGAAGTGAAGCATGATGTTTAATATCTTTCATTATTTTTTTGGATTGTGATACAACATGTAATAAGTCAAAAGACAAGCCTGGACTAAACTTTGACACTTTGAAAATTTGTTCTTTTATCTCATTCAGGATTATTATAAAATCATTAAACAGCCAATGGACATGGGCACCATCAAGAAAAGATTGGAGAACAATTATTACCGCAGTGCTGGCGAGTGCATGCAGGATTTCAACACCATGTTCACCAACTGCTACATCTACAACAAGGTCAGTTTTGTTTATTTCTTCCAAAGATCTTAGCCTTTTTTTTTTCTTTAAGGAAAGTTTATCTGTTGAGTTGCACAGGTTTGCAGACCAAAGCACACATCTCAATTACATCCTCTAGAGCATACCACGTGGTCTAAAAGTCTTCTTTGCTTATTGTCTCACAGCCGACCGATGACATCGTCCTGATGGCTCAGTCTCTGGAGAAGGCTTTCCTGCAGAAGGTGGCCCAGATGCCCCAAGAGGAAGAAGAGATTCCCTCATCTGCCCCCAGAGGCAAACCAGGCAAACCCCCAAAAGGCCGCAAATCAGGTAAGAATAGAATTTTTCAAAATTGCTGGTATTTAGATGCTGTTTGTTTGTCATGATCCAAATGTTTATGCATTTATTTTCCATCTCTTAGGCATAGGTGGAGTAACAACAGCTCATCAAGTTCCTGCTATATCATCGGTGTCCCAGTCATACTCCCCACCCACTCCTGACACCCCTGATTCAATCCTCTCCACTCCACCGCAGATGCTAATAACAAAGACACTGGCCCGCCAGCACAGCACCCCCGCACTGCTGGGGCTGCCCCCTACCCAGCCTACTGCTAAGGTAAGGACCAAGAGCAACATTTATATATATAAAAATGCTTCAGAATATATTGTTAAGATGCAATTTAACACGTTTGCTTACCATCATCTTTCTCTTTCCATAGAAAAAGGGTGTCAAACGCAAGGCAGACACCACCACCCCCACCACCACAGGCATGCCCCTCACCATGGGTGTGGGTGGCATGGGTCTCGGAATGGGCGGAGGTGACTCCCCTCTTACCCTCTCCACTTTAGGGGTTGACCCTAAACAGGGCCTGTCTCTTGGCATGGTCCACACCGGAGGCCTGGTCGGAGACAACGCTCTGCCAAGACGTGGAGGCAGCGGCAGACCCATCAAGCCACCACGGAAAGACCTGCCTGACTCCCAGCACACACACCAACCGGTGCGGCGGGGGAAACTGAGCCAGCAGCTTCGATACTGCAGCGGGATTCTCAAAGAGCTGCTGTCCAAGAAACACGCAGCCTACGCATGGCCCTTCTACAAGCCGGTGGACGCTACAACACTGGGACTTCATGACTATCATGATATTATCAAATATCCAATGGATCTGAGCACAATAAAGGTGTGTGCCACTCGGTTTATTTGGGTATACCAACCACAGAATGATCCCAAGTACAGCACCATTGACTTGAGCTGGTCCTAACCAAATGTCCATGTCTCTGTCTGTCCGCAGAGGAAAATGGATCACCGAGAGTACAGGGATGCGCTTCAGTTTGCCGCTGACATCAGGCTAATGTTCTCAAACTGTTACAAGTACAATCCTCCAGATCACGATGTGGTGGCCATGGCGCGAAAATTACAGGTGCAGATGCGTGGCTTTCTTTTCCTTGTATCGACTGTAGTCTGATGCGTTACGTGGCCATTCAAAATTATATCATTGTTACGATTTATACAATGAAATGTACATGTAATATGATAATCAACACTATCTTGATTATCATATTTCATGTACATCTGCTTTTGCGATAAAAGTTTCCATCCTTTAGAGATTTAACATTGAAACCGATTACAAATTCTATTCGGATTCAGTTCTAGAAATAGGTTTAAGCTGATCCACAGATGTGAGTTGTTTCGCTTTTCTTCTCGTGAAATGTCCCCTGACTCTTAAAAAGAAGCTTTAGAGTGAAAGTGAAATGTATCGGAGATTTGGATTTATCTTATAAAGATATTTATTTTGCGGTGTAGACAGCTTTGGCTCAAATTCCTGTTTTAGTGTAAGGCCTACATTAACTATAATTAAAAATTACAGAAAATATTTTAATACTAGTTCTATTGTTTGTTTTTCTGATTGCAGATTAGTCTGAATCTAGAAGTGTTGTTACATGTTTTCATCAAAACCTTTTTTTTCAGGATGTGTTCGAGTTTAGCTTTGCCAAGATGCCCGACGAGCCCCTGGAGTCCCTCGCACCTGCCTCCCTGGGCGGCGGATTGGGTGGTCACTCTTCTTCCTCCTCCTCATCCTCTTCGTCATCAGAAAGCGACATAAGCAGCGAGAGTGAGAGCAGCCTGAGCTCCGACAGCGAGGAGGAGAGAGCGCATCGCCTGGCCCAACTTCAAGAACAGGTGTGTACACAACTGAAGCGGCTCTTTAGCTCAAAGACAGAAGTTGAATGTTTACTTTGAGCTGCAGGAACCTTGGGGTTGAAAATGGCATAAAAATTCACTAACTTATTCATCTGCAGCTTAAGGCGGTGCACGAGCAGCTGGCCGCGCTGTCCTCCACCCCCATCGTCAAACCCAAGAAGAAGAAAGAAAAGAAGGACAAGAAGAAAAAGAAGAAGCCGGAGAAACATAAGCGAGGCAGGAGCACGATTGAGGAGGAGGCCATCATCCGGCCAGCAAAAACGCCAAAGCTCTCAAAGACACCAAAGAGCAGGAGGAATAGCAAATCAGCAGCGTCGTCCACTCAGGGCAAGAAGAGCTCCAATAAAAAGAGCAGCAAGAGCAAGTAAGTTTCGGAAAAAATTGTAGAACTCAAAGTGCTGAACGTCTGTGAAATTTTGCTCTGAAGCTTAGCAGGTTTCTATTAGCTCTGAATTTTTTTATAGCTGATTTTTAATTTTTCATGTTTCCTCCAGATCCTCAAAGAAATCTGCCTTCAACGCCCAACCCGTGAGCCACGGTGGTCTTACTCCCCACTATGATTCAGAGGAAGAGGAGGAGACCAGTCCTATGAGCTACGACGAGAAACGACAACTCAGCCTTGACATCAATAAATTACCGGGCGAGAAACTGGGTCGCGTGGTGCACATCATCCAGTCGCGAGAGCCATCGCTGCGTGACACCAACCCAGAGGAGATCGAGATTGACTTTGAGATGCTCAAACCGTCCACGCTACGTGAGCTGGAGAGATACGTCATGATGTGTTTACGGAAGAAGCCGCGGAAATCATTTGGTAAATACACATCTTGATTGAAATATTCTTTGTTTATGCGGTCATTGGAGTACATTTGTTCTAATGCAGCTGATGTCCACTTAAAAAAACACCCACAATACAATGTTTAGCCCCACCTACCCTATGTGAAAGATGAGGTAATGCACACAGTTTCTGCCAATCTCATATTAATCTTGGGTGCCTATACAGTACTATTGCATACTTTGTATATTCGAAGAGTATTTAGTTTGATCAAATTCATAAAAGGAGGATACAGCTGTTCGATTATTTCTGAAAATCACGAGCTGCTGGAGGCGTGCGTGGGGGGGGGGGCAGAACTACAGCATGGGCACACAATGCATCATCGCTATATCCCTTTGTGTTGTTTATATTATGCACGAATGTACCGGTGGCCAACAAAACACAGATGTATGACTTAGTTTGACAACGCGTGCGGTTCATGTCTGGATCTTTTACCGTTAGGACCGTACCTCCTATCAGTTTAAAACAATCTCCAAATCCAGCGTTATATCCACCGTTTATATAAAATTCATCATTGAAATGTAGTGAGCAAACACAGCTAAACTTCCGTCATTGATGGGCGTGCTCTCTCACGCCGACTGGTTGATGTATGGACGTGCTCTTTCGCTAGCTTGTGCTTTTCCAGGAGAATTGTCCAATAGAAGAACCCTTGTTAGGAAACGTGAATCCATGTTCGAAAAAAACTTTCCGAACTCTGGTGGAGTGAATCGAGGACAGAAATTCCATGTCATATGTTAAACTCATTTTTTGACAAGTTGACATGTTTAGCTGGAGAAACCAGAACGTTTAAGATTGTAAAGAAGTCAGAATGCATGAAATAGCATGTTATCCACATTTAAAGGAACCGTTCCATCGATTTGTACCAAATCTGTATCAATTTCTTTGTTCTGATGAACACAGTGAAAGATATTTGGAAGAAGGCTTGCAACCAAACAATTCTTGGCCACCATATTTGTTTTTCTGTTGAACACAAAAGATATTTTGTAGATTGTAGGAAAGCAAACAGTTCTGGGGCACTCTTGACTACATTGTCGTTTTTCCAGAGTAAATGACAGAACCTTTTATTTTTGGTTGAACTGTCCCTTTAATAAACACTCCACAGGTAGACTGTCATTTGACCTTTGCCCTTCCTGTGAACACAATGCTGTTCTTTCATTCGTCGCTTAGATGTTTACATCAGCTAATCACACCCCATGTGACCGTGTTCAATTGTTTAACCTTTCAACTGAAATTGATGTTAAAGATGGCAAGCATGGTTTGTTTGGTGGGTTGTATCTTAGATCTGGATATTCATTTTTGACCAGTATAGAGTGTAAAATATCTAAATTCTTTTTGACTTGGATCATTTTTAAACTGTTAAAGTCTATACTAGTGCCATATGAACACAAAGAAAGATATTTGGAAGAATGCTTGTAACCATACGGTACAATTGCAGGAGTTCCATTTAAAAAAACAGGATGACCTTAAAAATTGTATGCGATAAAGAAATAAATGATGTCTGAAACAACTGTACTGTTGTTGGATGACTAGTGGACGGTCCTGATGAATGTCTTTAATGAAAATGTTTGTCTTGTGTTTTCCAGTGGGAACCAAAAGCACTGCAGGTAAAACTCGTGAGGAGATAACTTTAGAGAAGAAGCTGGAGCTGGAGAAAAGACTGCAGGACGTCAGCGGACAGCTCAACTGTAATAAAAAAACACAGAAAACCAAAGGTAAGAATATAAGATCACACATGTCAATATGGTGGCTGAATAAAAGTTCGTCTTACAGCCGATATTTTTCTAGAATATGCATGTGTATTAACAAGTCGGCCAAATATTACTCTTTGTTTTGAAGGAAAGTGCTGTAATTGTGTGATTGGTAATAGCCGCACAATGATGTCATTAATATAGCCATGAAGTGGACTGACTTGGCTCAATCAATGCAAAATGGACTAAGATCCCTCTCTTTTCTCTGTTTCAGTGGAGAAGCCCACTGGGATGGAACCTCATGCTGTGGCTTCGCGCCTCAGCGCTAGCAGTTCCAGTTCAGACTCATCTTCCTCATCCTCATCTTCCTCATCCTCTGACACCAGTGAATCTGATTCAGACTGAACTAAATAAAAACTCTCATGTCGAAATGCACTCCATCCCAGAAACAGAAAGAAGTTAACAGAACGAAGAGCATTTATCGCATTAAGCATTGTGAGGGTGAAGAATTCTGGGAACTATTGGACAAAGACGTGACTGAAAAATAAGGCTTCGTTGTCTCGTTTGGGACTTGTTTCCGTTAGTCCATTCTTGTGTATATAAATGTACATAGATATAAATATCTATTTTTTCTTTTATAAAGAAGAATTTTAAGGAATTCCCTGGTAGGGAAAACAAAAGATCTTGACTTTTTTTGCTTTTGTGAATTTTTTCTCTCCCTCTTTTCGTTTGACCTATGAGTTGTTTGTCAAAAGAAAACAAAAGGCTCTGAGAGGTAACTGCTGTCACTTTTGTTTGCATGAGCGAATACGTGTGACGTATACACGCTTGCGCGTACGTGGATGTAATGAAGCTTGGTTGTACATTTGAATGAACCTTCTAAGCGTTAGCGAAAACAGAGCTCCACCTATTCAAATGCCATCTGTATACCCAGAAGTCAGGAGAATGGGGAATAACGCCAGCCATCGTTGTTTGAGTGGCAATGTTAGCTTAGTGGCGTTTTAAAACTTGAATCTTATCACTTCACCATCCAGCCTGCTTTATTCCAGTCAGAATCCCCATTGGCGAAATTTTATATCTCGAATATAAAATACAGAATCGTGGTCTTTACATTCAGCTGAGCATATGCATCTCTAGATACATAATTTATTTTTTGTTCCTTATGTGGTTTCGATCACAAGAGTGTTTGAGAGCGAGATGCACTATCAGAGGTACAGCGCTGCTTAAATGGGTGTGAATTTGAATAACTCTTGTAAATCTTGGCTGTCTTTGTTTGTGTGCTTTTTATTTGCCCAGAGAATTAACGCACAATTTATGAGTTCTGCAAAGCAATCCAACCCTCAAAGGACATGGTTTTAAAAGACATTTGAAAACCTAGTTTCAGGATCATACAAGAAACTATTACACAATGAGACTTTTTGTTTCTCCACAAAAATGTGTACATATGTAACAGTTGTGCAGCTTGTATCTGTTAATATGACCCATGTTGTTTTTCTTTGTTTATTTCTGGTTTAAAATGACTTATTAGTGTTGTGGCTGGTTGTTTCCACCGCTAATATGGGTTTGTTTTTCCAAGAGTACAACAGAAAACATACAAACAGAAAGAAACCTTAAGCTACTAGCATCATCTCAACAGATGCTTTGTGTGACCATAATTCTCATCTGAAAATTTCACATGAATAAAGAGGGTGAGATGTTCTTAAACTCTTTTGCCTTGGTCTTTACTTACTAAACTATAATAAAAACAAATAATGTCAAATAATAAATATAGTAGTGTTCCTTAAGATCAATCGGTAGAGCATTACATTAGCTGAGCAAAGGTTGTGGTTTTGATTTCCATGGAACCGATCTTTGGATGCACATACTTGAATAACATTGTATAATATTATTCAGTGTTCTGTGTTTTACATTAATCTTTAAAAATACTTTGCATACTGAGCTGTTAAACTTCTCAGTCTCTAGCTACATCAGTAGGTGGCAGTAGTGTTTTTAAATGTTATTACATTTTCCAAACATATCCTGCTTCCTGTCATGACAGGGTGCTGAGATAAGCTCCATTAATAAATAAATAATAGTGGATTTAGATGATGGTTGAAATATAACGCATTGCAAATAACTACCCCTCCTATTTAAAGGGACGGTTCACCCCAAAATAAAAATTCTTTCATAATTTTCTCACCCTTGAGTTGTTCCAAATCTGTTTAAATGTATTTGTTGTGATGAACGCAGAGAAAGATATTTGGAAGAATGCTTGTTACGAACAGTTCTTGGCCACCATTGACTACCGTGGTAGGAAAATTACTTTATACATTTTCATATTAAGAGATTTTGAAGAATGTATGAAAGCGAACAGTTCTGGGACACTTTTGATTACCATTAATTTTTTCCTACTATACCTTAAGCTTATTTTTTGTTTGGGTAAACTGTGCCTTTAACGTTTTACACTGGACTTTCAGGTTCAGACAAAATGGTGAATTTTTTAAACGAAGCATGTGTTAACAGGAATTATTTCTGTTGTTCCTTGTTTTGTGTGCTGTTGGTGTGTTTTACTAAATTATGAGGAAGTGAGAAATTAAACACAGGATGGCCTTTATCTCACATCATTCACATTTGTTTTTTCAAATAGCGCTGCTCAAACTGCACAGGTGTGAAACACTAAAGATGTTGCTATTTTTGGGTCGCACATCTTCACATGTAATTGTCCTGGTAGTCTTTGCATTTCTCAGATTTTATATGAAGGTAAGCTTACTTCAAAAATTCCTGAAGACAGGATTGACTTGTACAGCCAGTATCACACAACCATTTTACAAGGACACACCAGAAATTCAACTTTTTCTAGCTCTCAGTTACTTCAGTGTAGTGGAACAACTAATATTACTGGTTCATGTATGATAAAATGCTTGTTTCAATCAAATAATTCATCCATTTGTAAGCTGGTTTGGATAAAAATATTTGTTAAGAACAATTTGTTTTATTAGGCCTACATTGTTTATGTAAAAATGTCTTCGATGGAATTATTGTTAGCAATTTATTTAATTTATACATTAATGTTCATATTGCTAATACTTTATGAAATGTAAAATAAATAGCTTTATTTTAGTAAAAGTGTAGTAACCATGTTTTTTTGTGGATTTATTAGTATTTGTTTAGCAGCATGGTTAAAATTAGGTCAATGCAACAAATGATGGTAAAAAATGTGGTTACTATGGTTTAAGTATATAGTACACTATTGTTTTGGCTTTATTTGTAGGAAAACCATTGTAATTTCACAAGAGATACATGAGCTACTTTATGATTGTGAATTCATCTGAGAATAACTGTTGTGTTTCCTGTCAGAGCTGTATGAATGTGTGTACGGCACAGAAGATCTGTCTGACATGGTCTTACACAGTCAAGCTGATCTTCAATCAGAAGCTTCTGTGCACATATGACTCAAGGCTTAGAAAGTAAGTTGGTTTTAAAGAGTTTGGGATCAGGAAACAATCAGAAATGGAAGATGGCTCAGCGCCGGGGCGAGCGGCACACACTGTGCTGAGCCAACGCGAGATGCTACATCAACAGCACATCAAGAAAGGGACAAGAAAATGTCCTCCAAATATCTCTCAATCAAATTTAATCTTAAAAGTTATTTTATTTTGTCAAATGCATAAACTGACACACATTCAGAGTCAGAATATGTTTAGTCTTTTTTTGCTGATGTTTGATGAAAACATGGTCATATTTGGTGGATATAATAAAAAACAGAGCTTGATAATCTTTAGAAAATGCAAATTTAGTTATTCATTGTTTTGTAATAGTTCCGCCCGATGTTACCGTATGCTCCAACGAGAAGGCTCGCTACGGTCAGCTGACCACACTGGACTGCCATGTATACAATTTCTATCCCCAAGCAATTAATGTCACATGGCTTATAGACCGATCAGAGGTCACTGAATACGTGACCTATACAGAATTCATGGACAATGGGGACTTGAGTTACCAGGTGCATTCATACCTGGAACTAGTCCTCCAAAGAGGGTTGAAAGAATGCTGTCAGGTGGAACAAAGCGTCTTAAGGAATGTCTCATCATGCACTGGGGAAAGTTAAACATGAATTTTTGGATTTCTGCAAAAATAACCAATACGTGTTCTTATGTTCTCTGAGTTTGCAATATTCCACCATGTTCAGACTCGACTCCTCTGGACAGCAGAATCATAAAATTAACTGTGGGCTTTTTTTCTCACTGGACTTATTGTGGCTCTTTCTTCTGTAAACTGCTGCTACAAATGAACACACAGAGGTACACTTTTGTCATACTGTTCCTAACGTAATGCACAAATTGTGATAATAACTTAATTTTGTTTATTTTGCTCCAGGTTTTACCTCCCTTCCTTTCCACTGAAGGCAGTTTTACGCTGAAATTATTTTCAATGATGTTTAAGGCTTAAAGCAATGAAGCTTTCTTGCATAAACACCTAAAATATGTGAATAATTCTGTGCTTCAATATTTTTTGCAATAAAAGTTTGAAAACGACCAGTTTTCTATAGTAGTGCATGACAACCTTAACATTTGGTAAAACAGCAGAATTATTTTCTTCATAATAGTAAGTGTTTAGTTGACAAATAATATGGACATCACAATATCAAGATTGAGGTTTGAAGTGACATATAATCACAGGAAATACCTACAGAGAATATCAGAGATGTGTAAGATATAACAGCAGTAAAAGGATTTATTGACATCATGTTTTTGTTTTCCCCCAAAACTGATAAGTGTTAAACGATATCAAGTGGGGTGGAAAAGCTTCACACGGAGAAGAAAACACAGCATCTGTATTTGCTGAGAACCACAAAAGCGTGTCAAGTGCTCTCATTTCAGCGGTGGGTTTGAGTTTCAGTGCACAGGTGCAATGCGGAAATTATTCACTCACTGATAAGTTCATGTATTACGAACTTAAAGAGCTCTTTGTGTACTGAAAATGACAATTTTCAAGCATTAAATATAACATGATGCTTCATTTCAAATACGTGCATTTATCCTGTCGCATTGCCCATCACATGACGTAATCAGTAGAGAAACAACGTTGGAATTTTTAATTTATCGCTGCAGCTGCACACTTCTGCCCTCCTGTGGTCAGTTAAAGGCATTGACAGTTAAATTATACAACACAATGCGTCGCAACTAATGATTATTTTAGCATTTAGCTATTACTTGTATGTCTTATTTATTCGTCAGTATGTAAGTCAAATAAAAAAAACATATAAAGGTCATTATCACAGAGGCAAAATGAATAGAGGCGTTTCGTTTATAACTGATTATATCTTCTCTTTTTTGCGTGATGAGTGGAAGTCTTTAGTTTTTTGAGAGATTAAGCAAGTTTCATTTCCGTTAACCAACTTTGCACTGTTCTTGTACTTTTCCCACGAACAAAAGTGTTAAAAGAGATTTGCATTCTGTTCTGTGTACCATTTAAGGAGCCAATGTTAACTTGAGGGAGGCATGTA